>NC_138769.1:77404632-77659632 GCF_965119305.1 Pelophylax lessonae | reverse complement strand
CCACTGGCCGAATAAAAAAGAAAAACAAACCATGTGTACCCAGCTTAACATTGCTCCCAAAGATCCACGGATATCCACATTGCAGAACAGATGCAGAATAGACCCATAATACCCATGTTGTACCTGTCTCTCCAGCTTGCAGACATCAATTTGCCACCCAAAGTTCTCATTAAGGAAGGTAACCATTACTAACAGAAGGTCACCAACTCTGGCTGACCCTCATATCAAGTTCTCCTCTCCTCGCTTCTCTTTCCTAGAACTCGAGAGGCTCTGCACACTCTATTCTTGGCCTCTGTCAACTTCCTTAATCTGCAGTTGCCTCCATTATTTATAGACAGGTCCTGTCAATGGTGCGATAGAGGTAAAGGAATTCCACATAATTGTATATCTTAAAACAATAAAAAACGATTTATTGAGAAGTTTATTTTCAATTGGAAACATGGTATTCCATTCATTTTAAAGTGCAATGTAAACTTTTATCTAGGTTTGAAATAACTTGTGCACTCCCTCTTAAGCTGGCCTTAAAAATTCGGGAGGTTCAGCAGGATTCATCGATCCATCTATGTGCAGGCTGGTTGTAATGAAGTCCATCGATAGATTGACTACAGTACAACCAGCCTGTCAGGGTATAGATGATAGCAGTGATCATTGTATTCTGACAGAGGGGAAACCTCCCGCTGTCAGCATACAATAGCACAGCGGGAGGGGTTCCCCCATCAACACTGACTTTGTGGATAAGGAAATTGTCCTATTGTCTTTCCTTCCATCCCTGGCTGAAGGGAAGAATATTGCATAATGTATGGCCAGCCTTAACCACTTAAGCCCCGGAGGATTTGGCTGCTCAAAGACCAGGGCCTATTTTGCGATTCGGCACTGCGTGATTTTAATGGACAATTGCGCGGTCGTGCGACGCTGTACCCAAATCAAATTGACGCCCTTTTTTTCCCACAAACAGAGCTTTCTTTTGGTGGTATTTGATCACCTGTGCGATTTTTACTTTTTGCGCTATAAACAAGAAAAAGCGACAATTTTGAAAAAATAACAATATTTTTCACATTTTTTTTATATGAAATTCCCCCCAAAAAAATGTAAAAATCATTTTTTTTAACATTTTAGGCCAATTTGTTTTCTGCTACATATTTTTGGTGAAAAAAATCGCAATAAGCATATTTTGATTGGTTTGCGCAAAAGTTATTGCGTTTACTAACTACGGGAAAGATTTATGTCATTTTTATTGTTTTTTTATTTAACTAGTAATGGCGGCGATCTGCGATTTTTTTTGCAGGACTGCGACTTTGCGGCGGACAGATCTGACCCTTGACTGACATGTTTGACACTTTTGGGGGGACCAGTGACATTACTACAGTATACATATGCACTGTTACTGTAAAAAGGACACTGGCAGGGAAGGGGTTAACTTTATTAGCGAGCAAGGGGTTAAGGGTGTCCCTAGGGGCGTGCTTCTAACCGTAAAGGGGCATGGCTTTTGATGTAACCACAGAGACATACAATCCTACATAGCAGGATTGTATGATCTCTCTATTTAGATTAGGGAGAATGACAGGCGGCTTTGTTTACATCAGCCGCCTGCCTTTCTCCCTCTCCAGCGGGAGATCGCGAGTGACCGGCGGACATGGGCGCCGCCGGTTACTCGCGCAGAGATGCCCGTGAACGAGCGGGGGCGGGACGTACCCATACGTCACTTTGCCTGCACGGGGCTGACCGCCGCAGTATATGTACTTGCGGCCGTCGGCAAGTGGTTAAGCTGGGTACACACTACATTTTTTTTTTCATGCAATCCTGCGGGTTGCACGGAAAAAAAAAACTGACAGCTCTTGTCAGAGCCGTTGTATTAACCATGCAAGGTTAGTTTAGCGATCTCCCCCTCTGAGTTCTTGTGTTCTGACAGGGGGATTCCCCCCCAGGACACTCAAATCAGCACTCCCCGCCATTGGCAGAGAGCCCTGATCAGGAGCCAGTCGACTGCTAGTTTTTCAGCATGCTGGCTTCTGTCGGACCGAGACAAATTGCAAGTGGTTAGGTCATATATGGGAGTTAGAAGTGCAATGCCCACATCCCTAAATTGGCATGCAGCAGACAAAAAAAACCCTCTAGTGGGACTTTGAAGGGCACAACACTGAAAATGTTTAAAATATAAATTTCCTAATTTAATTATACAAAATACAATATAAAATATAATCACATAATGGATAATATTGTTGCGACTAACAAAAAAATGAACAAGACCATTTTGGGACACCAAGGATCCTACTGGGCTGCAGAGTCCTTGGTGTCCCAACATGGTCTTGTTCATTTTTTTGTTAGTCGCAACAATTTTATCCATTATATGATTATCTTTTCTACTGTATTTTATATAATAAAATTTGGAAATTTATATTTTAAACATTTTCAGTGTTTGGCCGTTCAAAGTCCCACTAGAGGGTTTTTTTGTCTGCTGTCTGTCGGACCGAGTGCCCTATACAATGGGCCGACTGTTGGCCAGTTCAAGAAAAAAAAAAAATGTCAGCCGGCTTTCGGCACGTGTGTGCTTTAGGCCTTTGACTCCACATAGAGAAACTTCAACAGTGAGACATACTTAAAGCCCTAGGGTGGGGGACATGGTACAGTGTCTTCTCATTGGTGCTCTCCACAAAGGGGTTCAGAATAAACCCCTTTTGCCCCTGCTGGGCTCCCAACCTCAGTTCAAAACCCCATAAATCCACATGTGTGTACACTCTCTCCTCATTAAAGTAAACCCAGAAATCAAGACAGAGAATGGGCCATGCAGGGAAGCCTTTATGGTAAAGAAATAAAACCCCTTAAAGACCTCATGTTGAATTATATACCCATCTAGTGATGTGATTACAATTCTCTACAGTCACATTTGTGATTAACACACCTCTGCCACATTGCACAGCCAGGAGGATCGCTCTTCCACTTCCTAGTTTGGCCTCCCTGGATAACCTACCTGGTAACTGGACAAAAGTTTGTATGATAATTCATCATATAAAAGTGCATTAGTGAGCTTAATGAATATATAACAATGCTGAGTCGTGTTTTTCAACGATCTGCCTGGGTAGATCACAGCTTGCAAGTGCTGTTTTCCTCTTTCTGGGAGCCTCAGCACATTCCAAGCAAGTTTTTAATACAATGCATACAGTGCAATACCATAATACCATACATTTTTAATACACATACAGTAATACATGAGTATTTGGTTCAGTTCTTTTTAAAGTACAGAAGAAAATTAAAATTTCATAACACTTTAATTAAAATCCTGATAGGGACAAAGAGCACGCTTGTCCCAGCAGCCCAGATACTGCTTCAGTAGCATGCTGTTAGATAGCCATCTATTGGCCATTAAGCCAATGGCAGATATTTTTATCCTCAGTATGCACTAAATGCAAAAAAAAATGTGTAATTCTGAAATGTATAATAATGTGTGCAAGTTGAATTTCAGAATCATAAAAAAACAAATCATTTTAAAACAATATAACCAAAATTCCTAAAAAAAGCACCTCCTGTAATAATAGCAGCTCCATTGTATCATCCCACAAAGGGGAATAAACAGGCTGCCACCACGAGTGCAAGAAACAAAGTGCCTAGCCCAGATGTAAATAACTAAGTTATATTTCTAAGCATCTAGAAGGAATTTTCTTGGTTTTTGGAGTACTTTTATCATTTTTTTTTTCTTTTTTAAGTCCCTTTTATTAAAGGAGTTTTATATTTTTATTCTGTATATAAGGTAAGAATTTGAGGAAAAAGCATCTGACTTGTCAATAGTAACAGGTAATTTTGTAATAGTGATAAACGCAATTACTAAATGCAAATATTACAAAAGCTGATGCCACTTTTTTAAGTAAATCCTTTTTTGCTCACCTGCCAGTTTTCCTCTTAAATTTGTCCAAAAATGTGGCTCTTTGATTCTCATGTTTAAAAGACGTATTCAGATTCTTCACTAGTAATGCTAGTGCATAAGTCCTATCTACATGTTTTCATTAAAATAAAAACTAGATCACATGATAGATTTATTTTAACGGGCAAAATTAAAGTGGTAAAATACGCATACCTAAAGTGTATATCTATAGACAATTTTTTCTTTACTAGTTTTTGATAGACTAAGAAAGGAAGGATCAGAACTCTGCCAGGGCTTCTATTTTTCTAGTCCAGGATGAAGTGGGGAAAGTTTAGAACCCCCTCAGAGTTTAGTGAAATCCCATGCTTTCTTAGTGAGATTTCCCCTCACTTCCTGTTCTGGTGACACTGTTTTGCCCTAGAGGAGGTGAGGGAAATTTCCAACAGCAGCACAGACAAAAATAAATGAAAAAATAAAAATAAACAACAATATATATATATATATATATATATATATATATATATATATATAAGGATGCTTGATTGAACCCCTGTCAGCTTTTTATTATTGTACCATCTATTATACTTTATGTTCGGTAAAAAATGTATCCTCAAGACAGAAAGTGAGGGGAAATCTCTCTAACAGAGTCCTGAAAAGCAGTAAAACTTGATAGTTCTGACTCTTCCCCATTCTATCCCAAACTAGAAAAGGGTTTTGACATTTCATATACTTTAAAGTTGAACTATAGACAAAGCTTTTTTTTTTCCATTTTAGATAGAGTAAGGTAGGGTTAAAACCCTATTATTTTTTGCCATCTGTGTCCCATTGGGGGAGATTTCCCTTCACTTCCTGTCCCATAGCCAAAACAGGAAGTAAGAAAATCCCTGCAAATTAAGAAAATCCCTTGGGGACCTCCAGGCCACCAGAACTATATCCCCATTGGAAGATTTCCACTATATTACTTTTCTGGAGACAATCCAAAGAGACGTAACTGAATGGCCCACTGTTTCTGGTTGTTTACCTGAAGATAAAAATCAATCCAACTTATAAAGGGGCCAGACATTGGAATCAATGTACCATCACCAATCAATCGCTACGCATTTCGCCAGAGGCTTCTTCAGGAGATCCTATTGGTATTAAGTATTAAACAAATTTGGGAGCCATAGAATATTCAGCCTCCAACAGCCTGGGACAAGGGGGCTGATGTATCTTCAGCTCAGACGGAGGAAAGAGAGGAAAGGGGCCCTGTGTCCAACACCCAACAGCAAATGATGAGTAGCATTTAGGCTAAGCCTACACTTTGACAGCGATGGGAAGCCTTAGGCGTCTTGTTCCTGAAATGAATGGAAATATATAGTCCTATATAGACAAAAATGTCCCATGTAGTATTGTCCTCTTATAAGAAAAAGTAATCAAAAACTGTGTCCTGTCCCGGTCCTGGCTGTATCCCCCATTGGTGAGACCAATTATTTTATTCCACTGGAATCATTTTAAGATGGCCTCTCTCTGTAAGTATGACATCAGCATAAAGAGATATTACAAATAATTGACATAGATTCTTGTCATATGGATTATAACATGATTGTATCATACAAATTGGTAGAATGCCCAATAGAATTCATGTATGGATATGTTTCAATGTGTAATATTGAATTGAGTTGCTCATACTGTAAGTCTTGAGCTCAATAGAAGTGGATATTAAATCATTTACGGTTATACTGGATACTGTATCAATATGTATAAGCATGGATTTGAAAACTGCATCATATTGCATTCAGAGGATTGCGGCATGCTAGAAGACCTTTACTAGCAACCTCTTTTACCGTTATATATCACTGCAGTTTTATGCACATTTAGGGAATGACCTTGACAAATTATATTTAGGACAGCTAAGCATAAGCATCTATCTCCACCAATCTAAGTTCCAGGGTGGCAAACAAGCATAAGCATCTATTTCCACCAATCCAAGTTCCAGGGTGGCAAACAAGCATAAGCATCTATCTCCACCAATCTAAGTTCCAGGATGGCAAACAAGCATAAGCATCTATTTCCACCAATCCAAGTTCCAGGGTGGCAAACAAGCATAAGCATCTATCTCCACCAATCTAAGTTCCAGGGTGGCAAACAAGCATAAGCATCTATCTCCACCAATCGAAGTTCCAGGGTGGCAAACAAGCATAAGCATCTATCTCCACCAATCTAAGTTCCAGGGTGGCAAACAAGCATAAGCATCTATCTCCACCAATCGAAGTTCCAGGGTGGCAAACAAGCATAAGCATCTATCTCCACCAATCTAAGTTCCAGGGTGGCAAACAAGCATAAGCATCTATCTCCACCAATCTAAGTTCCAGGGTGGCAAATATGCAAATCCCTCCTCCTTCTCCACTACTACCCCTTGCAATAAGCACAGTGTCTAATACATCATCATAATCCCTACCTTCCCATACACCACTGTGTGCTAAGGGCAGGGGCTACAGAGAGTCGCTCAACTGTGTAATTGCCAAGAGCTTTGCACACTACAGGCTGGCCACAATTATAGCAGAATTTAGGCTTCTAAAGGGATGCGATTTTTCTTAGACTTATTATCTATCTGTGTCACAGTTAAAGTGATTGCAAAGTTATATTTTTCTAAATGACGAAGATGTCATACTTACCTGCTCTGTGCAATGGTTTTGCTCCAGGCTCCTTTTCCCATTTGCCTCCATAGGAAGCCACTTCTGCACGATCCCAAGCTGGGCTGTATAACGTCTATAGACACACACAAGTGCAGCTCAGCCCCACCTCTCACTCCCTCGTTATTTGATTTGACTAACAGCAGCAGCAGCCAATGGCTGCTCTCCCTGAGTCCAGTGAGGAGGGACAGAGAGAGAAGCACTGCTGCTTTTGAGCACAGTGCTGGATTGAGATCATGCTTAGGTAAGTATTGGGGGGGGGGGGGGCGGCTGACATTAAAAGGTATTTTTCCTTAATGCAGAGAAAAAAAAATCCTTCAGCCTTTGCAAACACTTTAAGATCAGTCTTAGGCCTCATTCAGATGGGCACTGAGACCCATCATAAATGCTGACCCTTTTTTTGCTGCAAGTACATTCACCTCCATGTACCTGTTCCTGCCTCCATGTTAAATTTTGACTGTCTGTGCAGTTGCTACATCTACATCCACTTCTATGGGCTGCATGCACACACATCCCTGAGGTAGATGCACAGGCACCAAAAAATGGCTCATCACGGAGGTCAGGTCTCAGTGCCAGTCTGAATGAGTCCTTATCACTATCAACAGCAATGGACCCTGCCAGACATACCATCTGAGGTTCAGTTCTGGAATTCCATTATGCACTACCTTATGCTATAGGCTAGCCATACGGGCACACATTATTGTGGGCACATCATTGTATGCATCTTGTATAAAAGTATTGCATTATTCTAAGAATCATTTGTATTCTTAAATAAATGAACTGACCACAAGGAGAATAAAGTAATCATTTGTATGGCTTCATTCAGTTCTCCCAAAGGAATAACTAAAAAAAATGTTTTTGATTTTGTGATGGACATGATGACATAATAATACTTTCTGTTTTAACAAGGCAATTACGTAACCACTAGGCAAACACCTTTTATATCCATAAACATTTGGACTGGGCACCAAGGGTCTATATATTTTCTGGTCATTAAGGGGTAATGATGTGTTCTTTTGAAGGGCTTTTTGATCCACTGCAATTTAACCTGGTTGGTTATCCAGGCTCATTACCACCAGTGGCTCATTGCCACCCCTAGGCTCTGCTCCATAAAAGACATGGCTTCCATAGCTTGCACAGATGATTACTGACAAGTCTTAAACAACTAAGAGTTAGTTAGCCTTTTTTTTTTTTTTTTTTTTTTGCCGTATCTGTGCCACAAAGCAGCAGTTCTGGAAGCACAGTTGACCATTTGTACACAATTTAATTAATTCTTTGCATGGCCCCACCCACTACCATCTGGTATAAGAAGGCAATTCCCTATGTGATGCCCAAAAAAGGAAGAAACTTGATAAAACAATGAAAGAAGTCTAAGGCCAGCCATTGAAATTCTTTCTCCCTTGGGTAGGACCTCCGTGGCCTTCATACATGTCTGTGACTGCCAGCCCTTTATTTTCCTCGAGTTTAATCAAGGACATAGATTACGTGATGGAAATAATACACTGCGTCAAGGGAGAGCGATGTTACATTCACAATAAACATACATTATACAGATCTTTTTTCCTCCATATAGTGAACTTACCTAAATCAGTGGGAGTCTTTCCTTTGAATAATACCATCTAAAGCACAGGATCTGTAAGGGAAGGAAACATGAAATAAATGTTTAACGTTTGTTTTGTTTCTTACTGTGTGAAATGCAGATAAGAGCACCTTTGTATTAAATTGTTAACCTGCAACCACAGACTTGGCACAAATTTACATTTACTTTGTTGTAAAAAAAAAAAAGTTGACTATAGGGAGTATAATACCACAAGTAGTTACCATGAAGCCTGCAGGTACGCCATATGAGACTTTGACGGCAACTTTACTTTTCTCAGCCCAGCACAATACATAGACATGCCTTGGACCCATAGGGGTTGATTTACTAAAAGTAAATAGACTGTGCACTTTGTAAGTACAGTTGCAATCATTTTACCCAGTAAAGCTTCACTTTGTAAAGAATACCCAATAAGGTGCAAGGAAAATAAAAAGAACAGCATATTTGCTTGCACATGATTGGATGATGAAAATCAGCAGAGTTTCACCACATTCACTAAACTCTGGGGAAAATTAGTGCAACTGTACTTGCAAAGTGCACAGTCTATTTGTCTTTAGCAAATGAACCCCAGAATGTGCCAGTGATTGCAGTGAAAGACCACATAAGGAGCTCAAGGGGTGCATTAGGGACAGCTTCTCCCAGGACTATCCAAGCCAATTCAATAGCACTTAAAAAAAAAGTTATCATTTTGTTTCTCATTTCAACTAAAAAATTCCATGTCACCAACTTAAAAAATTGCCACACTTCAATGCTGGGCACTTTCACCCCCTTCCTGCCCAGGCAAACATTCAGCTTTCAACGCTGTCACACTTTGAATGACAATTGCGCGTTCACACAACACTGTATCCAAATGACATTTTTATAAAAAAAATTTCACACAAATAGAGCTTTGTTTTAACCACTTGCCGTCTGCTCACTAGAGCTCTACTGCGGCAAAGTGGTTCATTATCGTCTGGCAACGTAGACTTACGTCGCCAGACACTCCCCTTTCTCGGCGGTGCGCGCGCGCTGCCGAAGGCTCGCTCCCGCTGTATTCATTCACAGCGGGAGTCGGGCCAGGGGAGGAGCAGCGGCGATCGCTGCTGCTCTTCCCCGATCGTCGGGGAATCGAGTGTGGAGATCCGCCAGCTTGTGTAAACACAAGCGGGCGGATCTCCTAAGTGACAGGCAGGGTCAGATTGCAGGGTTCAGCATAGCTGAACATACGATCTGTCCTTGTGTCACTCAGTCACCTCCCCCCACACATGTTAGTAAGCACCAGGCATACATTAACCCCTCCCTCTCCAATAAAATTAACCCCTTCCCTGCCAGTGTCATTTTTACAGTAACCGTGTATATATATAGCACTGATTACTGCATTAATGTCACTGGTACCCCCAAAAGTGTCAAAAATGTCAGTCAAGGGTCCGATCTGTCTGCCCCAATGTCGCAGTCCCGCAAAAAAAAAAAAATCGCAGATCGCCGCCATTACTCGTTAAAAAAAAAAACACCAAAAATTACAGAAATCTTTCCCTTAGTTAGTAAACGCAATAACTTTTGCGCAAACCAATCAAAATATGCTTATTGTGATTTTTTTTTACCAAACATAGGTAGCAGAAAACAAATTGGCCAAAAATTTAAAACAATTTTGATTTTTACATTTTTTTGGGGGGGAATTTCATATAAAAAAATGTGAAAAATATTGTTATTTTTTCAAAATGTATGCTTTTTTTTTGTTTATAGCGCAAAAATTTAAAATCGCACAGGTGATCAAATAAAGGACGTCAATTTCGTATGGGTACGGCGTCGCACGACCGCGCAATTGTCAGTTAAAGTTGCACAGTGCCGAATCGCAAAAAGTGGCCTGGACGTAAGACAGCAAAATCCTCCGGTGGTAAAGTGGTTAAAGGTATTTATTAAGCACTGGGTTTTTGTTTTATTTTTTGCTAAATAAACAAAAATTAAAAAAACAAACAAAAACAAACAACATGTTTTTCTTTGTTTCTGTTATAAATTTTTACAAAAAAATAAAATTTCTTAATAAAATTAGGCCAAAATGTATACAGATACATTTTATTGGGTGAAAATAACCCAAATCAGTGTATATTATTTCGTCTGCAGAAAGTTTATAGAGTTCACGACTATGGTATATATATCTGAAAATCGATCGATCCTGATGTACTGATGGCTTATCTCATTTCTTGAGGCGTAAAAATGCCAGGACAGTGCAAATATCCCCCAAAGACCCCTTCTCTAGAAAGTAGACACTCCAAGGTATTTAGGAATATTTAGTAAGAGGCATGGCAAATTTTTTAAAGTTGCAATTGTTTGTCACAATTTTTTGTAAAATTAAGAAATTAAAAAAAATTCACAATTTTGTTTTTACATACTGTCACCATGGCAGTACAGTATTATCATATAATAGGTGTGCCGGTGATCAGGGAAACTGACAGTATGTAAAATGATTTTTTTTTATAACACACTTCTGGGTAATTTACTAAAACTGGAGAGTGTAAAATCTAGTGCAGCTCTGCACAGAAATCAATCAGCTTTCAGGTTTTATTGACAAAGCCTAATTGAACAAGCTGAAGTTTGACTCTGATTGGCTACTATGCACAGCTGCACAAGATTCTGAGTGCAACAGTCTTAGGCTTCTTTCACACGGTCCGCCTCCGCAGGCGGATCCGTGTTGCTCAGCGGGGATCGATCTGCGATCCCCGCTGAGCCGGGCGGATGACAGCTCCGTCTCCGCTTACAGAGCGGAGAGGGAGGTGTCTCAGCACCCGCTGCCCTCTATGGGGGATCGGAGGAGAGCGGACCGCTTGTCCGCTCTCATCAGATCCGCTCCGCTCCGATTACTGAACGGATGGAAAAATAGGGTTTCCATCCGTCCAGATTTCAGCACAGGATCGGATGCGGATGGCAGCGGGTGTCAGCGGAGGTGAACTCCGCTGACACCCGCTGCCCCATAGGGCTGCATGGAGGATCCGATCAGATCCGCCTAAAAAACTGACAGGCGGATCTGATCGGACCGCCCGTGTGAAAGAGCCCTTAGGGCTCTTTCACACAGGTGGACCGTTCAGATCCGCCTGTCCGTTTTTTTTTTGCGGATCTGAATGGTCCCCCCATGCCTCCCTATGGGGCATCGGATGTCCGATCTGATCCGTCAAATCTGGACGGATGGAAACCCTATTTTCCATCCGTCCAGCGGATCGGATCGGATGAGAACGGACCGGCGGTCCCTTCCCATCCGATTTCCCCCATAGCGATGCATGGGGAACTGACAGCTGTGTCTCCGCACACAGCGCGGAGACACAGCTGTCATCCTGCTGCTCAGCGGGGGATTCTCGGATCGATCCCCCGCTGAGAAAAGGGTGAAAGGGGCCTTAGTAAGACTGGGTTTTACACATGCTGCGGCTGTGACTCACAGCAGGAGATCCGGTGCATCCCTGTTCAAAGTCCCTGTCCCTGTTCAGGTGGCTGAATTTGCACCTGATTCGGAGCCAAAGACGCACAGGACCCTTTCCAAATGTGGACCGCGGCCGCCCTGGAGCTGTGTGAACTGGCTCCATTGAGAGTCGGTCACACTCTCCTGTCATGCGAATTGGATGCAGGGAAACCCACATCCAATTCGCATGAGTGTGAACCCAGCCTAAATCTTCCTCACTGTGACCAGAGTAATACAGTGTTACTCAGTGGCGGCCCGTCCATTAGGGGCTCAGGGGCGCTGCCCCCCCATCCATGCATCCGGCCCCCTAATTTACATGCAGGGCGCCGGATGCATGGATTCCAATGAGGTTTGTAGAGTGGAGGTACTCTAATACAGGAGGTGTGTTACTGGTCAGATCACCGGGTGAAGACAGGGGGGAAGGAGTGGTAAGAGCCTAAAAGCAAAAAAAACTGATGCAGACACTGCTTCTAATGGTTGGTACATTGCAATAGATTACATTTTTTGTTTTGGGTTTAATACCATATTTTCTGCTGGGAATATCTATTGTCTCTGGAAGAGATCTCGTTTTGCAGGGGGGTCTATTGTTGCTGGGGTGGGTCTTATGTTGCTGAGGGGTCAGTTGTTGCTGGGAGGAACCTACTGTTTAGGCAGCAGTCTATTGATGCTGGCTGCTGGGAGATCTGTTGTTGCTGCTGAGGGCCCATTGTTTCTGTCTGGATCTATTGTTGCTGGGGGGGTAAAATGTTGTTGGCTGCATGGGATCTATTTTACTGTTTTTTTGTTATCATTAACAAATTCCATACAAATTACTTAGTACCACAAATTTTACTTTGTTCTGTATTTTCTAAAAGGGATGGTACTGGGAGGTGGGTAGTGGGTGGAACCAAGGAAAGGTTCACGGAGGTAGGTAGGGGCGGAGACAAGGGGTAAGTCCAAAAGAGGGAGTTCCTGCACCTATTCTCTGAGAAAAAAAGCCCTGTTTAAAATGTTAGCGCATACAGTACAGTTACAATACAATGCCATACAGAAGGAATCAGAGGGCCCTGCTCAGTAGAGCTTACAATCTAGGATATACAGTAATATTGCATTCACTAGAAGTTGTATTCTTTGCTGCTAAATATAATGTTCATCAGTACAGTGATCCTACCTTCTAGTTTCATGGTCACCTCATTGCTGTGGAATTCACACATCACCTGATATACTGTATATACTGTACTACAAACTGCTAGCACTAAGCCCTCTCTAAATATATCCTGTTCATGAGTTTATGAAATATAGTAGGGGTTCTGTTTAGCTAACATCCGAAACCAGACAACTAGAACACCGTGATTTAAAGAAGAATTCCAGATGTGAATAATTTATACATATGTAGCACTGTCCCCATAGGGCTTGCTGTGTGATGACTTCTTGGGTCACCTTCTGATTACCTGCAGACAGTCACTAGGGGGTTTATCACACATCCCTCCTTACTCCCAGATGCTCGTTACTCAATACACAGTCCAGGGGATTTGATTTTATATTTATTGTTGAACTTGTATGGGAGAAGGGAATAGTGGGATACTCCAACTGAACTATTCACACTAGATAAGGACAACTCTCACTTGGCCTCACCAGATTACTTGTGGAAGCAGACACACTGCTTTAACCACACTGCCACTTGTATGGAAGAATTAAGTCCTTTTGCTCTCCATAGCAATAGATTTGATCCCTGACAAGGAAGGTGCAGGAAGATATTTTCTTTTCCCTTTCCCCAGCATGCGTTTTTTCAACGTGGATCTGGTCACATATACGCCCTTTAATTTTTAACTCTGGTAAGAAGCCAGTCCATAATTGCGCATGCGTAAGTCGCGCTGCACATTGTGAATGGCCGGACAATCTTCTGGGACCTGTGACATGTCCCAGAAGATCGCAGGGAGGGAGGGGGAGAGGAGAACTTCTGCTTGAGCCGCCTAGGCGGCCCGAGCGGAAGTGGGTACCTGTCAAATCTAGGTACCCGCTCCCCCCCAAAAAAATGACATGCCAAAAGTGGCATGTCAGGGGTCAGGAGGCCTTAAAGCGGAAGTTCCACTTTTGGGCAAATTCAGCTTTAAGGCTTCATGCACACTAAAAAGCTAAAAATGCACACTTCTACTGCTGTAGAAATGCTGGACAAAGAACGCTAATGTTTTAGAGTTTTTTTGCCAGCGTTTAGCAGTGTTTAGTCTAGTGTGTAAGCTACGTTTAGTAGCTGCAGCCTTAAGGAGTGGGACCACGACGTCCTTAACAACCAATGAATAGATGGTTGTTAAGGAGCAGGCTGGGAAGCTGGCCGGAGTCTTCAGGTGTCAGAGGGGTTCTCTGCTGACAGCTGAATATAAAAAAAAAATATTGCCTGCAATAGAAAAATGTGAAATAAACTACCTCAAGGCCCATCCCCCCCCCCCCCCACAATCCATACCAGGCCCTTTGAATCTGGTATAGATTTTAAGGGGAACCCCATGCCAACATTTAAAAAAAACAAAACGGCATGGGCTCCCTCCAAAATCCATACCAGACCCTTATCAGAGCATGCAGCCTGGCAGGCCAGGCAAAGGAGGGGGGGGGGGCGATTGAGCGCCCTCTCCTTCTGAACCATGCCAGGTCACATGACCTCAACATGTTGATGAGGACAAGGGCCTCTTCCCCTAAACCCTGGCTGGTGGTTGTGGGGGTCTGCGGGCAGAGGGCTTATCAGAATCTGGAAGCCCTCCCCCCCCCACACTGTTTTTTTTAACATCTTGTATTGTCTGCAATGTTTTTTTTTTACATTCAGCTGTCAGCGGGGAATGCCACTGACAGCTAAGGACTCATTTAAGCCATATATATATATATATATATATATATATATATATATATATATATATATATATATATATGCATTATAAATACCCTGTTTCCCCTTTTTTCATAGAGCTGGAGAAGGATGAATAGCAGTACACCGATCTTCCAAGTGAATGGCTGGGCAGAGGAGGGGGACGTGTCTGGTCATTGGAGTTCCAAGCAGGGTGAGTGGGTTTAATTTTTAATAGGGAAGCAGAGAAACTGGCAGAAACACCAGGGATTTCACACAAAGGAAGCAATACACAGATAATAGGATAATTTTTCACATGTACGTGGTACATCAGGCACATATCAGGAATATGAAATGCTAGGTTTATATATTCTTTAACTGATTTTGCTTCTTAAATGTAATTCTGATTGGTTCATGTAAATTTCTGTTCTTTTCAGTGGTCGCTTTCCTATTTCCGCTATAGAGAATAAGACCACGTATTTCCGCTTTTACTCTTATAATAAAACTTTCTTAGGATTCGTAGCACAGCGAAACCTTCTTCACATTATGGAAACAACTCACCTCATCAAAAACCATCTAAATAAACTATAGAAAGTCTGATTTCGTCATTTCTTACTAAGTACTCTGCAATGCAAACAGCTTCACTGTATTTACTGTACACACCATAGTAAACTGAAGTGATGGAGTGGCTGATTCTGAGATTCATTCACTAGATTACACAAGTCATCACAGCTCATTAGGAGCCATTCATTCCTTTAGATGAGATATTTTATATAAATCCCTCCTTGGATGCACAAGCCTGGCACTGCCTCTGTACAGAAGTGTGTGTCAGCTTCTCTGATGAAGGTGGGTCAGAGACATTCCAGGCTGCACTCAGCGCTCGCTGAGAATGGCATGCAGAGGAATGCCATAGAATAACACTGAGAGGCTGGAGACGAACCAAGCCTTACATGCCTGACATTTCAATAGCAAAAGTCAAACAAACAATCTTGTAGAGTATTAGAAACATGAAAGTGCCTAGTATGTTACTGTACTTCTCTGTATTTTAACATGGTACAGTTGGGTTTCTTAGTAGGTTTTAATTCCAGCTTTCGACATTTACAGTATACAGTATCTCACAAAAGTGAGTACACCCCTCACATTTTTGTAAATATTTTATCATATCTTTTCATATGACAACACTGAAGAAATTACACTCTGCTACAATGTAAAGTAGTGAGTGTACAGCTTCTATAACAGTGTAAATTTACTGTCCCCTCAAAATAACTCAACACACAGCCATTAATGTCTAAACCGCTGGCAACAAAAGTGAGTACACCCCTAAGTCAAAATGTCCAAATTGGGCCCAAAGTGTCAATATTGTGTGTGGCCACCATTATTTTCCAGCACTACCTTAACCCTTGGGCATGGAGTTCACCAGAGCTTCACAGGTTGCCACTGGAGTCCTCTTCTACTCCTTCATGACAACATCACGAAGCTGGTGGGTGTTAAAGACCTTGCACTCCTCCACCTTCCATTTGAGGATGCCCCACAGATGCTCAATAGGATTTAGGTCTGGAGACATGCTTGGCCAGTCCATCACCTTTACCCCCAACTTCTTTAGCAACTACACTGATACTCAGTTCTTTTTCCCATACTCTTGGAGTCATCTTCACTGACTTTTTCCTTAGGGGAAAGATCCTCTAGGAATCAAAATGCAACCCTTTTCAAATCCTTAATAATTTTTATATTTCTCAGGGATTTTTCAACTTCTTACTTCCAAAGTAGCTTTAGGTTGGCCAGGCCTTCATCTCATATTCACATCTCTCTCTTTTCACCAACAGTGCCAGTTTAATACTTTGTGCCCCCTAAGCCAATTGTCTTGAGATTCCCCTCCTACCCCTGTCAACTGGTTAGACTTAAGCCTAGTGCACACAAGCCGAATGTCAGGCAGTTTTTTTTTTTGAACCGGCCGAAATTTGGCCCATGTGTACTGGCTGGCTTCTGTTGAAGGGGCTAAAGCCACTTTCACAGCCAGTTCACACCATAAGGCCATAAGGCGGTGTAGGAATGGTGCATTCTATGCACGTATTCCACATCGCGTTTAAACATATTGCCCTTGTGATCTGCATATGGGTGCCAAGGTAATGTTAACAGCACCTCAAAAGCAGATCGCAAACACAGTGCATTTACAGGCATCAAATCAAATTACACAGTACTGTGCAATTTTTTCCACAGCACTACTTTTTCCACGTTCTAGTGTAATTTGCAGCCCATTCGAATGAATGGGCTGCAAAATCACACTGCATGGGAACAAGCTAGAATCACACAAGAACATGGCATGCCTTCCTACGCAATCCCAATGTGAACCGGTCCTACAAATTAAGTGGACATAGGAAAAAGAAAAACGATTGAAACCCCTTTCAAATTTTGCATTTCAGAAGAGTTATGTATAAGATTCCTCAAAAGAATAGAATGAAATCACATTTAAATGTTGTGAAAAGAGATGAGCCCTTGTGGATGAGGGTGTAGTTGCCATCGTCCCTCAATTATACATAATACATGAGTTTCAACCCTTTAAAGTGGGATTTTCTGAGGCAACCATGCAACTGCTTCTACCACCCTCCTAGGTAGGTGCTAGAGTAGTTAGAATAGATTTTAGCTCCTATGCTTAACAGAGGAGCAGCTAGGTAAATGTATGTGGGCTGTCTGCTTAACAGAAGCCATGATTGTTTAGTTCTGCTGCTCAGTGTGCTCTGGTGCTGCTCATGCTGTCTGAGTGTCCCTGTGTCCTGGAAGCCTAGGAAGTTTCTGGGCTATAGGTGTAGCAGATGAGCAGCATGAAAAAAAAAAAAAGGAAAGCCCTAGGTAATTGGAAAGGGAGGTGCCCCTAGGCATGCTAGGTGCTTGTATTTATATTCTAGGAGCATAAAGGCTTCTGGTCTTTCCTAGCAGAGGATTTCAACAGGCTAAGGGCGGTTTCACACTGTTGCTGTGGTTTGGCCACAGCACTGGTGCCACGCAGTATACCTGTGGTTTTTGTGTGGGTTACCCATGGTTTCCCATAGAGTTCTATTAGACTGCACATTTTCAGTGAATACTCACGCTCTAATAGAAGTTTATGGAAAACCATGGGTAACTTGCACCAAAACTGTAGATGCTCTGTGCGATTTTGATTTATTTATTTTTAGATCATTGCTTGTTTAGCTATTACAAACATTGTAACATGTTCTTGATATTTTGCTATAGACGTAAGATGCTGGTCAGAAAAGTCAACCAGATATTTCTCATTAAAATGTTTCCATAAACATGCAAGATTAACTCCACAGACATCTAAAATGGATTTCTCCAGTTGACTGCTTTTATATCTCTAGAAAAAAACTGGAATGCTGGGGTGCTGCTTATTACATATACTACATGTTCCATCACAGTGACTGTATTTGTTTATGGAAAGTTATTTTACAAAAAAATCAGAAAACCATTTAGTGTCGGTTCACACTTGTGCGATGCGGGAACGCTGCGAATATGCAGCGTGTTCCCGCATCGCATCCGCACGTCTGGCAGTTCACACTGCCATATGCGATACACAGGGGGTGTCAATTAAAAGTTAACGACACCCCCAGTTGCGATCGCATATCGCAGTGCGATCTGCAAGTTCGCACAGAATCGGATCGCACAAGCGTGAATCACTGTGCGATCCGATTCTGAGGCGGCTCAAAAAAAGCCTCATGTGCGAGTTTGCTGCGGATGCGCTGCAAATTCAGCCATACATAGTGTATGGCTGAACTCGCATCCGCACATCAGATCGCATGTAATGAAGGAGCAGTGTGCTCCGAATTAAATGCGATCTCGCAAACCGCACAAGTGTGAACCGGCACTTAATGGTTGGGTCCTCCAACTACCATCTCATGGCTATCCTCTATAGCTATATGGCAAGCCTATAAGTAAGTATACTTGGTTACTTTCATTTCAAATGCATGTGGAAGGCATTTTGCTATTGTCCCGCATGAAGTAAAACATAAAACTGAATCCTACAAATTAGGCTGGCCATACATGTTCAATTGTAAAGTGTGAAAAGTGCACTGATCAAATAAGGTGATATGTAAAGCTGCGACCTTAGATCCAAAATAAGGAATATTGAAATGAAGTAAAAAAGCAGGTGCGCTAAACAAATGTACAAAAGTTCTAATAGAATCAAACAAATAACAAAGGGTAAATCAAAACCAATAGGTGTATGTAGTGCTGCATAAAGGGTATATCTCCTTAATAGGGTGCTATAACCACAGTGTAAAAACACAACACAGTGAGTGACAAAATATAGTCAGATAACTAATATCCTGGATGCATGTGAGCCAAAACTATATCAAACTATATAAGTCCAACTGTGCAAAAAGTGCAAAGTCCAAATAAAGTGTCCGTGTTCAAAACCAAACACAATAAGTGATGTTCCAAGAGATAGTCCCAAGACGACTGGATGTGTTGGATATTCCACCACCAGTTATGGACTGGCTTCTTACCAAAGTTAAAAATTAAAGGGCATGTATGTGACCAGATCCACGTTGAAAAAACGCATGCTGGGGAAAGGGAAAAGAAAATATCTTCCCGCACCTTCCTTGTCAGGGAGGGAGAGGATGAGCCTCTTACCAGATCAATACACTGTGGGGGCTTTAGATATTTATTGGCTGGAAATTAATTTCCTTCTATCCTCCAGATCTGAAGATGGACCGGTACCTCTGGCAATCTAATGGTTAACACTCCATGGACCCCACCTATGTTGTCCTCCTCTCCTCAGGCATTGACCCAGCATGCTTTTTTTTAAACGTGGATCTGGTCACATATATGCCCTTTAATTTTTAACTCTGGTAAGAAGCCAGTCCATAATTGGTGGTGGGATATCCAGCACATGCAGTCGTCTTGGGACTATCTCTTGGAACATCACTTATTGTGTTTGGTTTTGAACACGGACACTTTATTTGGACTTTGCACTTTTTGCACAGTTGGACTTATATAGTTTGATATGGTTTTGGCTCACATGCATCCAGGATATACGTTATCTGACTGTATTTTGTCACTCACTGTGTTGTGTTTTTGCACTGTGGTTATAGCACCTTATTAAGGAGATATACCCTTTATGCAGCACTACACACACCTATTGGTTTTGATTTACCCTTTGTTATTTGTTTGATTCTATTAAAACTTTTGTACATTTGTTTAGCGCACCTGCTTTTTTACTTGATTTTTTCCCTATGTATATCTAAAAATAATCTTAAAACAAACTTGTACCTGTAAAGTATACAGCCAATACATTTTTCAGTTTCTTCTAGAATTTTAGAACCCGCAAAAGTATTTTATTGCTGCTTGTGTTCCCAGAGGGCTGAACTAACCTTTCTATGTGCCACTATCACAAAACCTGCCCTGGGAAATGTCATGCCATGATTGCTAAAGTGCATGTAAAGTGGCTGTTAAGAGGCTCTCGGAGATCAGCAACACTGAGATGGAACTAAGGTTGAAAAAAAGGTGAATCAAGTATTTTCTTTAAAAAAAAAATAAATAAATAATAATAATTGTTCTATTTCAATTGCCACTTTATTCATTGACATACCTCCATATATCAAGTCTGTAATGACAGTATGGTCAGCTGCTGACTTGGCACCATCCACAGACAGCTTAAAGCAGGACTCCATGAAAAATAAAAAACTTTCTCCCATGCAGTGGGGGTTAACTGCTTGTTTTGTCTAAGGGGGCACCGATAGGCTAAACGTACCTAGTCCTAACAGCGGTGAACTGTTCTTGCTGTCTTTACATACAGAGCCGGTCTATGGGTGTGATGAAGTCAGGAACAGTCCATTCTCAAAACTGCTAGCGTGCTGGGGGGGGGGGGGTGTAGGAGCGGTGGGGAGCGGTCTGCTGCTTAGAAGGTCAGCGGATTGGGCAAGTACTGTATATCTCCGCTTTGCAATCCCCTAGACAAAAACAAGCAGTTAACCCACAGCCCCACTGCATGGGAAAATACTAAATTTGCCCAGATTGTTTTCCCAGTCTTCTGAAATGTATAAAGAAAATTATTTCTCTTGAAGAACTAATGCAGTCAGAGGGAACATAAAAGGCATAGGGATGGTCTAGCTAGGACTGAACTAACTAGCACTACACAGAAGGGGAGGACAGAGGGAAATACCAAATCACATAAGTAAACAACTTGTAGTGGCCCTAAACCATCACTAGATGTCAGCATACAGCAGAACAATAGTAACAATATAATAAAAAAAATACATTTAGGTGGTACAGAACAGTAATTGTTTATGATACTCAGAGCTTTATATTAGGGTTTACATCTACTTTAGTTAGTGAAGTGCTGGAAGGAAACTCTCTTGATTAAATGTTTACTTTTCTCATCTTCAGAAACTGTTCCAGCATGAAAAATCCCTGTGTTCTTGTACATACAAAGAGAGAGACACAAGTTGTGGCATCAAAACCACAAAGCCGTCAAAGATTTTGGATGACATAAGAAAACAGCCCGAGGAGACATCAGATAATAGAAACATGTCTGACAAAAGCTTCATAAATGTCAAAACAGGAATATTAGACGAACGTCATTGCTAAATGTCCTCTGATGCAGGTTAAGATGAAAGATGATTTATTGGAGAGAGAAAAATGGTTTTAGTAATGTAGGATCAGATCTATTCCCTATAGGCAAAACAAAGACATAGCAAATAATTCTACACAGTGATCTGCCATCACACATGGGGACTCAGCCATTTGCAGAACTCAGGACTATCATACCGGAGGAACAGCGAGAAAAGATCAATAATGTGTATTTTCCACAAGGGACGGGAGATCACGGTGACTCATCTCACAGCAGGGCTTCAATCCGTCATTTCATACAGGTACCTGCGGTCATTGAAGATTCTCTTTAAAATGGGATTTTATACAAGTTCTTAAAAAAGCAACTTAAAGAAACATATGTTACCACTGAACTACTAATTCTTTCATGGAGACACCCACAAAAAATATATTCTTTTTCTCTGCACATTTAACGTGTATCATGGTGGGACTGTAGTCTCTTGTCAGATGATTCTGCGCTGTACAATTGTGCAGAATCACAATTGGTTGTGCTAATAATATGGGGGAGATTTACTAAAACTGGTGCACTCAGAATCTGGTGCAGCTGTGCATAGAAACCAATCGGCTTCTAGGCATTATCACTTGCTAACCAAGCCTTTTCTGGCACCTTTTCTTTACAAGTTTAAATCAGTATTTTTTTCTAGAAAAATTACTTAGAAAGAACCCCCAAACATTTTATATATATATATATATATATATATATATATATATATATACAATATATATATATATATATATATATATATATATATATATATATTTATTTTTAGCAGAGACCCTAGAGAATAAAATGGCGAGCATTGCAATATTTTATGTCTCTCGGTATTTGCACAGTGGTTTTTCGAACAATATTATTTTGGAAAAAAATACACTTTTTTGAATGTTAATGCAAAAAAAACACAATAGACAACCCAATTTCTGGTAATAAATAAAAGAGGTTTTTATACGCCTAGTAAATGGATATCTAACATGTCATGCTTTAAAATTGGGCAATAGA
This sequence comes from Pelophylax lessonae, assembly GCF_965119305.1. Lineage (NCBI taxonomy): Eukaryota > Metazoa > Chordata > Amphibia > Anura > Ranidae > Pelophylax > Pelophylax lessonae. The sequence continues at coordinate 77,637,671 of NC_138769.1, read as the reverse complement.
CGTATGAGTGCTGCCAGCATTGTTGCAGAGGTTAAAGGGGGGAAGGTCATCCCGTCAGCGCTCAGACCATACGCCACACACTGCATCAAATTGGTCTACATGGCTGTCGTCCCAGAAGGAAGCCTCTTCTACAGATGATGCACAAGAAAGCCCGCAAACAGTTTGCTGAAGACAAGCAGACTAAGGACATGGATTACTGGAACCACGTCCTGTGGTCTGATGAGAACAAGATAAACTTATTTGGTTCAGACGGTGTCAAGCGTGTGTGGCGGCAACAAGGTGAGGAATACAAAGACAAGTGTGTCTTGCCTACAGTCAAGCATGGTAGTGGGAGTGTCGTGGTCTGGGGCTGCATGAGTGCTGCCGGCACTGGGGAGCTACAATTCATTGAGGGAACCATGAATGCAAACATGTACTGTGGCATACTGAATCAGAGCATGATCCCCTTCCTTCGGAGACTGGGCCGCAGGGCAGTATTCTAACATGATAACGACCCCAAACACACCTCCCAGATGATCACTGCCTTGCTAAAGAAGCTGAGGGTAAAGGTGATGGACTGGCCAAGCATGTCTCCAGTCCTAAACCCTGTTGAGTATCTGTGGGGCATCCTCAAACAGAAGGTGGAGGAGCGCAAGGTCTCTAACATCCACCAGCTCCGTGATGTCATCATGGAGGAGTGGAAGAGGACTCCAGTGGCAACCTGTGAAGCTCTGGTGAACTCCATGCCCAAGACAGTTAAGGCAGTGCTGGAAAATAATGGTGTCCATACAAAATATTGACACTTTGGGCCTATCTTTGACATTGTCACTTAGGGGTGTACTCACTTTTGTTGCCAGTGGATTAGACAATAATGGCTGTGTGTTGAGTTATTTTGAGGGGACAGCAAATATAAACTGTTATACAAGCTGTACACTCACTACTTTACATTGTAGCAAAGTGTCACTTCTTCAGTGATGTCACATGAAAAGATATAATAAAATATTTACAAATATGTGAGGGGTGTACTATCTTTTGTGAGATACTGTATGTGTGCACGACTTATGTAAACAACTACTTTTCTGTGTGCGAGCACAGAGGGGTAGGGGCACTTAACATTTTTTTATTTTTTTTATCTTGAGGGGGCAGGCGTTTTTTTATCAAGGCCATGACAACCCACCCACCCTACAATTAAAGCAGACCATCACACCAAAATTCCCCTATTGCCCCATTGCATTCATCCGCATTCCTCATTTAAATAATTTTTTTGATCCTTGGTCTATTCTGCCACCTCCTCCATTCACACCTAGGCCAGAATGATGTCACCTTACTCCTGCAGCCTCCTGGGATATCCACATCAGATATCCCAGGAGGACTCAAACAAAATCATCACAGCAGCTAAAGTCTGCAGTCGACTGATGTCACAGAGCTGGTCCAAGCTCTGCAGGGATCCCTACAATAATGTTGGGATCCACCCAGACGCCTGACTGGCAGCTGGTTCAGCCTCTCAGCTTGCCTCTGAGAGCCTGAGTAAGCTGCTCCCTCCCCTCCATGGTCAAGCACTCCAGTGAGCACTGGAGGGGCAGGGAACAGTGCGGTAATTGACATTCACAATTCTGTGCTCAAAACAGACCTGAGAACTGAGTGATCAGTGGTCTTTGATCAATCATTTCTCGGTGGGGGACAGATGCAGCATCTGATCAATGTTGCATCTTCATAGGTGAGTATAATTGTTTTTTTCTAATCTCACACTTTGGTCAAAAAATGAGCTCCTGATAGGTCACTTAATGCTGGCCCATTTTGCAGCATAGCTAAAACATTATAAATAAGTGCCTATACTGTTTAAAATCCAGAAATGCACTGTCTCACTCTGCTCTGCACATGCTCAGTTGCTCCTTATGCTAAGCACTGTGCCTAAAATCAGAGACACTAGAGGCTGAACAGTTGACAGGTTTAAGATTTTCTGTTGGTGAAGAGGGAAGAAAGCAACAGGAATGATAGAGACTGCACTGAGGAAACACATATTAGGGACGAAGAAAGAAAAGCAGAGGAAGAAACAGTAAAAACTCTGCTGCCAGGGAGACATAAAAGAGTTTAACCTACAAATATAATGTTTATCTTATCTGCCTGATATTCTCTCCTTTCTCCATCATCAGCAGCCTGTGAACTTCAGTACTGGAAAGCTTCTATCAGCCTTCCACTCTACCTGAGCCAAGACATACAATCAAGGCTGGAAATGTACATATTTTAATTACAGAAACTGACTTATAGTTTTTGAGAACAAGGAGAGGGGGAGAGATTCCAATAAAGAAATAACTGCTTTGGGCTTAAAAAAAATGGCAGACTCAAGCAAAAAAACAGAGGCAATGCTGGATTAAATTTACAGCACGTACTCATTTTGGTAGCATAGGTAAGAATGTAGAATGTATGTTCTTTTGTTAACTGGTTCCGGACCGCCCACCGCATATATACTGCGGCAGGCTGGCCCTCCTGTGGGCTACGTTGGTTGCGCGCCGGCAGCTAGGGGGCGAGCGCGGACCACCGGTGGAGCACTCCTGCCCCCACTCGGCAGGGGGGGACTACGATGCATGGGGCAGGTGGCTCCCATTGCCGCCTGACACCCGCGATCGCTTCCGGCTGAGAGAGAACGGTCAGCTGTTGTAAACACAGCTGACCATTATTCTCTCTGGAATGATCACAGAGCTCCTGTGATCCTTCTATATAGGATCACAGGTCTCTATGGTCATTCCATAAGCCCCCCCCTTACAGTTAGAATTACTCCCCTAGGCTCACATTTAACCCATTGATCACCCACAGTGTTAACCCCTTCCCTGCCAGTGTCATTATTACAGTAACAGTGCATACTTTTAGCACTGATTACTGTAGTAATGTCACTGGTCCCCCCAAAAGTGTAAAAAATGTCAGTTAAGGGTCCGATCTGTCCACCGCAATGTCGCAGTCCCGCAAAAAATTGCAGATCGCCACCATTACTAGTAAAAAAAAAACAATAAAAATGGCGTAAATCTTTCCCATAGTTAGTAGACACGATAACCTTTGCGCAAAACAATCAAAATATGCAATTGCGATTTTTTTTTTACCAATAATATGTAGCAGAAAACGAATTGGCCTAAAATGTTAAAAAATTTTGATTTTTACATTTTTTGGGGGGAATATAGCAGAATGTGAAAAATATTGTTTTTTTTTTCAGAATTGTCGCTCTTTTCTTGTTTATAGTGCAAAAAATAAAAATCGCACAGGTGATCAAATACCACCAAAAGAAAGCTCTATTTGTGGGTAAAAAAGGACATCAATTTTATTTGGGTACAGCTTTGCACGACCGCGCAATTGTCGCATTAAAATAACTCAGTGCCGAATCGCAAAATATGGCCTGGTCATTAAGGGGGAAAATCTTCCGGTCCAGAATTGGTTAAAGAACATTAATTGTTATAAGACTGTTATGTGTAAAGTTCCACTTCAACATGTTAAAGAATATACTAACAGCTGAATACTTACCTAGTGGGTTGTCGGATCACAGTCCGTTGGCCTTGACAGTGAGGTCCTGGGAATTACACAATACATTCCTGTGGCGACTGGGTGCAAAGTGGATCACACACCCTAGGGCCATAACAGAAGTGCCTGAGGTGATGGAGCATTATTTGCAGATCAATAAGGGCTCTGTTTCTTCAGGTCTAGAGTGAGATGCATTTAAAACCTATGTCAGGGGGCAATACATCTCTCTCATTGCAGCCATTCCTAATAAGCAGGGATCTGAGGTCACAACCTTAGGGGAGGAGGTGGAGGAGAGAGCTACTGCCTATGCAGCCTCTAATACCTCAGAACATTTTTAAAGTTTACAGGCAGTGAAGAGAGACCTACAGCTGCATATAATGGAGGTTACTAGACTGGACCTACAAAACGGTAAACAGATATTTTTTTAACACGGAGACAGAAACGGGAAGTTTCTAGCCATGCTCTTTCAAACTGATAGACCCATTACGCCTATCTCTGAAATTAGAACTCTAGAAGGCAATTTGGTCTCCACTACTGAGAAGATTTTAGAGGAGTTCTATAAATACTACACTAAACTATACATGTCTTCTGTGCCCCCTGACTTTGATTTCTTTCAACTTAAATTAATGCTTGACTCACTGGCTTTAGACTGGTTGTTGGACGGGAAGAGAGAATTTATGGTGCGCCCCATTACTAAAAAGGAGGCGAGAGGGATAATTATGTCTTTACCCTTGTGGAAGGCTCCTGGCCCTGGCGGCATACCCATAGACTTTTACAAAGCCTACCGTGAGGTTTTAGCTCCCAAACTGGCAGCATTATATACTTTGTGCTTGGTGGAGGATTCCTTGCCACCGTCTATGCTGCACATATCACTTTGATATATAAATCACCGAAGGACCCTACACAGTGTCCCTCGTATAGGCCCATAGCCCTCTTGAACTGTGACTTAAAGATACAAGTTGTTGATTTCTAGATTTAGCAAAGTGACTGGCTCACTCATTGGTTTGAATCAGATGGGCTTCATGCCACATGGGTACACAGATAAAATATCCGCAAGCTTTTTACAAATATTATTGTTCAACATCTTTACACTGGTACCAGAGTAGTAGCATCATTAGACATTGGAAAGACATTTGATAAGGTAGAATGGCCTTATCTTCGGGAAGTGTTACACAGAATGGGCTTACCTATATGTTTTACCCAATGGTTACATGTATTTTATTCCCAGCCCACAGTATTGATTCGGCTTAGAGGTGGTCTGTCAGCTCCATTACAATTGGTCCATGGCATCAGGGACAGGCAGGGCTCCCCTCTCTTCCCGACCCTTTCTGCCCTTGCCATTGAGCCTGTTGCAAAGCCTCTGTGTGTTTCTTCTGAAATTCACAGGGAGCACTTCGTATCCTAGAGACCTTCTCAATGGTCACTGAACTGAAAGTCAATTGGCATAAATCAGTATAATTTACTATTGATGATGATGCCAAAACACATGCTCCAAAAGACCTTCCTATACAGTGGGTGGATAACTTTCGATATCTTGGGGTAATAGTCTCCCGTAAAGCTTCTGATTTTGTCACTCCTTATCTGACGCCTGTGATGCAGGAGGTCCAGGTGAAGCTGAAGGCGTGGAGCAAGCTGCTGTTCTCATTGCTAGGAAGAATGAATCTCCTGAAGTTTAAATTACTCCCTAAATTCACTTATCTATTCTGCCATTCACCACAATGGATCACAAAATCCTTCTTTGTGCAATTAAATAGGCTAGTCTCTTCCCATGGGGGAATCAGATATTGCACTATAAACTTTCCACTTTGATGCGACCTACTTTGCATGGGGGACTTGCCCTATCAGTTAGTCATAAATATTATTTTACTAGCCAACTGGTAACGTCTCATTGGTGGTTGCAACCAGAGGCCCACAAATAAAGAAAGAAAAGTGCTGCGCTATTCAAAATAGATGTGCTGGATCTCAGATAGGATATTCAGCATGTACAGTGGGTACGGAAAGTATTCAGACCCCCTTAAATTTTTCACTCTCTGTTATATTGCAGCCATTTGCTAAAATCATTTAGGTTCATTCTTCTTTCTCATGAATGTACACATAGCACCCAATACTGACAGAAAAACACAGAATTGTTGACATTGTTGCAGATTTATTAAAAAAGAAAAACTGAAATATCACATGGTCCTAAGTATTCAGACCCTTTGCTCAGTATTTAGTAGAAGCCCCCTTTTGATCTAATACAGCCAGGAGTCTTTTTGGGAAAGATGCAACAAGTCTTTCACACCTGGATTTGGGGATCCTCTGCTATTCCTCCTTGCAGATCCTCTCCAGTTCTGTCAGGTTGGATGGTAAACGTTGGTGGACAGCCATTTTTAGGTCTCTCCAGAGATGCTCAATTGGGTTTAAGTCAGGGCTCTGGCTGGGCCATTCAAGAACAGTCACGGAGTTGTTGTGAAGCCACTCCTTCGTTATTTTAGCTGTGTGCTTAGGGTCATTGTCTTGTTGGAAGGTAAACCTTCGGCCCAGTCTGAGGTCCAGAGCACTCTGGAGAAGGTTTTTGTCCAGGATATCCCTGTACTTGGCCGCATTCATCTTTCCCTCGATTGCAACCAGTCGTCCTGTCCCTGCAGCTGAAAAACACCCCCACAGCATGATGCTGCCACCACCATGCTTCACTGTTGGGACTGTATTGGACAGGTGATGAGCAGTGCCTGGTTTTCTCCACACATACCGCTTAGAATTAAGGCCAAAAAGTTCTATTTTGGTCTCATCAGACCAGAGAATCTTATTTCTCACCATCTTGGAGTCCTTCAGGTGTTTTTTAGCAAACTCCATGCGGGCTTTCATGTGTCTTACACTGAGGAGAGGCTTCCGTCGGGCCACTCTGCCATAAAGCCCCGACTGGTGGAGGGCTGCAGTGATGGTTGACTTTCTACAACTTTCTCCCATCTCCTGACTGCATCTCTGGAGCTCAGCCACAGTGATCTTTGGGTTCTTCTTTACCTCTCTCACCAAGGCTCTTCTCCCCCGATAGCTCAGTTTGGCCGGACGGCCAGCTCTAGGAAGGGTTCTGGTCATCCCAAACGTCTTCCATTTGAGGATTATGGAGGCCACTGTGCTCTTAGGAACCTTAAGTGCAGCAGAAATCTTTTTGTAACCTTGGCCAGATCTGTGCCTTGCCACAATTCTGTCTCTGAGCTCTTCAGGCAGTTCCTTTGACCTCATGATTCTCATTTGCTCTGACATGCATTGTGATCTGGAAGGTCTTATATAGACAGGTGTGTGGCTTTCCTAATCAAGTCCAATCAGTATAATCAAACACAGCTGGACTCAAATGAAGGTGTAGAACCATCTCAAGGATGATCAGAAGAAATGGAAAGCACCTGAGTTAAATATATGAGTGTCACAGCAAAGGGTCTGAATACTTAGGACCATGTGATATTTCAGTTTTTCTTTTTTAATAAATCTGCAACAATGTCAACAATTCTGTGTTTTTCTGTCAGTATGGGGTGCTATGTGTACATTCATGAGGAAGAAGAATGAACTTAAATGATTTTAGCAAATGGCTGCAATATAACAAAGAGTGAAAAATTTAAGGGGGTCTGAATACTTTCCGTACCCACTGTATGATCAGAGGTGCACTAGTGATGAATTACTTGATGTATAGGGGTGACTCCAAACGCAATAAATTATGTAAGATAACAGTAGTATACAATAAATGGGATAAAAGAAGAAATATTACTATGTCTACAATCTCGTGAGTAAATATGAGATATAAGCACAATCAAAGGTGCACTAGTGATGAATACTTGATGTATAGGGGTGACTCCAAACACAATAAATAACGTAAAGTAGCAGTAGTGTACAATAAATGCGATAAAAGAAGAGATATTAATATGTCTACAATCTCGTGAGTAAAGATGAAATATAAGCCCAATCAGTGCGGTAAGCCGGTAATTAACTTCAATCTCATAAGTATAAATAGAGAGGATAGATGTGCTAGATAACAAGCGTGAGTAATATATGAAATATTCAATAAAAGCCAGATAGTAAATCTTCAAATCTTGTTTAAAAATGGAAACAATCATGAGAATCAAGGTAAGAAGCTCAGGTAAATAATCATCTATGATATATAATGCTGGGACTAATGGATGAAACTCAAGGATTAGTAAAGGTACCTAAAGGTGGGTCCACGGACTCCTCTCAGTGTTAAAAACATGGCATATTAAAGAGTCTAATAAGGTCCATAAGTGAGGTTCTTTAGGGGTTAAATAGACAGGGCAAAAGACTTTTTAAAGTGTGATAGCCCGGGGGTACCCCCCAATCTTGCAACCAGAGGCCGCTAATGCTTCTACAATGTTGGAGGTGGCAATATTGGGCTCATTGGAGACCTTGCAATTTTTTATTGTATTGTGCTCTTGAGGCCCTGTACCCACTCACCTCCTGAATGACCACAATAGAGGCAGGGAATCTGGGGCTTAGCCTAGAAAAAAGGAATACCTTAACTTTGTCCCTACATAATCCTCTCTGGACTCATCCCTTTCTACAACAATCCCCTCCTACAATATTTTTATGCAATTCCTGATCCACAGATCTGGGCTAAATATAAGATAATTCCATCTTGCATATAATAGAGAATTGAGAGTTATATTCCTTCCCTCTTCTCCAATACAAATATCATACACCACCTCATTACTTTTTTAAGGCATCTGTAGCTTGCTCACACCTTTGGTAGCCAGTTCTCCCATAAGTCTATACACCTACAATGTTTGGATCTTGAGGCCCTATTTTGCTTGGATTCACTGAACAAGCCAGCCTCAAAGTTATATTCTCATCTCTCAATGGTAGCTCTACCTGATCTAACTACCCTCAGATATAAGTGGCTACTTGACATACCTGAAATGGAGGATGAGGACTATTCAGATATGTGGGACGCACCATTTAAGCAGTTGGTCTCCCTCAGAGATCGGCAAATACAATTCAAGATCCTCCACAGAGCCTACTTCACATCTGCTAGGGTACATTGGCTTAATCCTAATGTACCTTCAACATGCTGGTGCTGTGGCAGTACAGAAGGGGACTTTTTCACATTTTTTGAATGTGTCCAGAAATTCAACCATTCTGGGGAGCCATGGTTGACATTGTTAACAAAGTTGCACAGATCTCTTTTACTCCCTCTCTGAAAATCTGCCTGATGAGGTTGGTTGAGGACATTATGTATGCCAATGCTGGCAGGACGCTAATTGGCCTCCTTTTACGCCAGAAGGGCAATTACATTTCACTGAGAAAAACCCTTGGCTCTGTCAGTTGCCTTCTGGAAGCAACTAGTGAACTCGCAATTGCCACTTTATAAAACCACCTATGCCAATAGAGGTTGCTTACAGAAGTTTGATAAGATCTGGACCAAGTGGTTGGAGGATGACACCACTTCATAGTTCCTGCCTTATTATGGGACTGAGCTAGGGGATGGGGAAGACATGGTTTAAGTACTGCTATATTTAAATGTATCCTAATTGGAAGGGGGACCTGGAATGTCAGCTTTAATTAATCTTCCACTTCAACAGATTCCTCTCCACCTATAACTATGGCACCGTGACACCTACAGGTTGGAAGAATGCCTGCACCTGCCTGCAAGCCGTATCAAGTATGGCAACACTAAAGGCCCGTACACACGTACCGATCGTCGGCATACAAACGTCGACGGACGAAAGATCTGCCCGATTGTACGCTTGTTAGTATGGTGCCTCCGACAGCCGTCAGCGCACATTCTGCCGACAAGAGTCTGTCTTGCAAGCATTAAAATTTTTGTATGCCGACACCAGAGCGGCCGATTGTTCGCCAGTCTGTACAGAATTCGGACGACAGACCGCAGATTTGCAAGACTGGGCATGCTCAGAAAAGAAAAAACACAGGGAAAGTTAACCATTACATGACATCACTTCTGCAGTCGGCTGTAGTCGGCGGACAAAATTCTTGTGCTGTCTTTGCACTTTTCAACAGACACCGACAGCCCAGGGACAAAAGACGGCCGATCGTTCGCTGACGATCGGTACGTGTGTACGGGCCTTAAGACCTCCTTCACACAGATTACAAACATACACCGGATTCCAACTGCAAGGATCATCAGATTATGGTGGCTGGGATGACAGCTATATGCAAACAGTGGGGGCTGTTCAGCTTGTACAAAGTAATGACAGGCTAAACAAAGCCGTCGCTGTCCACATGTAGCTGTACAACCAGCGATCACCTGTGTTTAGAGATGGATGTTTGATCCTGGACATATATCTGTGTACATCCAGGATGGCTCATCCAGAAAAGTATTGGTATTTTTTTTTTTTTTTTGTAGAATCATACTTACCTAGGTGGATGCAGCATTGGTCCGATGCTGCACCTGTCCCCTGCTGGCTCTAAGGCTGAGATCACTGAGTTCCCAGTACTCCCTGAGCAAAGAGCTGGTGACTGTCAGTCACACTTCTCTGCGCTGTACACCCTCCCCCGCCCCACTCCCCTGCACTGGAGCGCTGGGCTGTGGAGGGGGCAGGAGTGGCTGGCTCAAACGAGCCATGAGGCTGAGTTAGGTGCCTGTCCAGGCTTCTGGTTGGATCTTTCCCCAGCCTGGACCAGCTCTGTGACATCAGTCTCCTTTCACCACATGTAATGGCTAAGTGTGCAATTATATGCAAACAGCGGCAGCGCCTCTCAGCCTGTCATTACCTCGTACAGGCTGAGCTACGGAAGACGCCGTGATTGGATGGCGAAACGCGTCTAGAGATTGGCTGAGCGTACCTTGACGTCACTTCCGGCCGGTGAAGCGCACGCTGCAGGAGCAGCGAACCACCGAGCCGCGTCCTATATGTCTAGTTTTTAGCGATGTTTATAAGTATGATTCTTTATCAATAAATTTATAGTGAATAAAGTGAAGGGGACTCGGGACATAAGAAGGACCACCATTTAGGATCTCTCCCGTATGATTGCGGATCCCAGGCTGACAGGAAGTAACTGTGGCTACACTAGAGGATTTACATTGAATGATTAATACCAAACGAGTTGTGGTAAGTAGACAACCACAAGGGGAGCACCCCACTTCGTGTGTACAGTGAAGCACAGAAGCACTTTATCTGCACCTGATGGACACTTTATTAATTTTATGGACTTTATGATTTATTTATGTATTCACAGTATATATCATTGCTTGATTTTGCGAGATTTGCACATTGATATATAATTTGCAAATTTTTTGCACATTTGCACAATTTTTGCAATTGGTTGATGATTATATTATTAATTTAACATTATTTAATAAAAGCAGCGCTGCAAACATTAGGTTTATATCACTCGTACAGGCTGAGCAACTTCTGCTGTTCACATACACTGGTCATCCCAGCTGCAAGAATCTGCTGAATGCATTTAATTACCCATGTCAAGGAGGCCTAATACCTTAAAAAGCATACAGTGACAATAGGGTGAAAACAATTACAAGTAGCAAAATTATGTTTTTGTTTATTTTTATCACGATCATCAAGGTGGCTCCAGTGGGTCTTGGCTGTGCTTGGTTACCTGGTAAACACCAGCGATGTCTAGCCTATTACATACAAACAGTTTAATAAAAGTAGTAAAAATGATTTTCTAACATAAAACTTTCCCCTAACCGCAACAATGCACAAGGAAGGAGAGGAAGGAGACAAAAGGACAATCAAAAGACAATACTGCACCATAACTGGGACAAGTAAATCTTTCAGAAGGAGAAAAGTCATGAATGGAACAAGCCCTCCATAATGCTTCCTTTACCGAGTGGGTGAACTGAGGCAAACAGGATCCAAAATATCACAGAGCGGAAATAACAGGAAGTGAATGTGGGAAAAAGACTGTCCAGACAGGATGAGTTTATGGGCCCTGCTTTACGAGAGATTTGGCCTTCTTAGACGTAGTTAAAACACCAGTAAATTGCTTATGACCTATATCCGAAGTCTGGAGATCCATGTGGGATGTAAAAAAGCCACAAACAGACCTTTATAATTAAATGGCCCTTCCTCTGCTTTTAAAACAAGTAACAACAAAAACAAAAAAAAACTAAAGTTACCGGCCTGGCAGAGAATGGAAGGTTCTTGTCAGGTGTTCATTCACATGAACACAGGGAGTCTTATGAAGCTGGACAAGAGCAAAGAGTACGCCTTTCATGGTCTTCTCCTTCGTAATCTCAGGTTGTTTCCTGAAACCCTTTACTGCGGCTCCACAAAAAAGTGACTTCTGTTACCACAAAACATTTAAAGTAGCAGATTTAGATTCCGAATACTTTATTAATCCCAAAATGAAATTATTAGCAGCCAGCAGCCATTGCAAAATCTTTGTTTTTATAAAAGCTATGCTGTGCACTGAATGATGAAACTATGGAACTGGGAGAACACAGTTCTACAATGGCAAGCCATACGTACATGCATTTCAAGCAGGAGGAAACTGTATCTGAGCACCACAAAACTAAAGGAGAAGTGTGGGATTTAACCACTTTAATACCGAGCACTTTTACCCCCTTCCTCCATGGCCAATTTTCAGCTTTCAGCGCTGTTGCACTTTGAATAACAATTTCGTGGTCATGCAACACTGTACCTAAACTAAATTTTTATCATTTTTCCAAACCAATAGAGATTTATTTTGGTGGTATTTAACCACTTAAGCCCCGGAGGATTTTCCTGCTAAAAGACCAGGGGGTATTTTGCGATTCGGCGCTGCGTGACTTTAACGGACAATTGCGCGGTCGTGCGACGCTGTACCTAAACTAATTTGACGTCCTTTTTTTCCCACAAACAGAGCTTTCTTTTGGGGGTATTTGATCACCTGTGCGATTTTTTGATCACGCGCTATAAACAAAAAAAGAGCGACAATTTTGCAAAAATAGCAATATTTTTCACATTTTTTTATATGAAATTCCCCAAAAAAAATGTAAAAATCAAAATTTTTTAACATTTTCAGCCAATTTGTTTTATCCTACCTATGTTTGGTAAAAAAAATCGCAAAAAGCGTATTTTTATTGGTTTGCGCAAATGTTATCGCGTTTACTAACAAAGGGAAAGATTTTTGTCATTTTTGTTGTTTTTTTTTTTAACGCGTAATGGCGGCGATCTGCAATTTTTTTTGCGGTACTGCGACATTGCGGCGGACAGATCGGACCCTTGACTGACATTTTTGACACTTTTGGGGTTACCAGTGACATTTCTACAGTAATCAGTGCTATACATATGCACTGTTACTGTAAAAATACACTGGTAGTGAAGGGGTTAACTTTATTTGGGAGGGAGGGGCTGTGTGTGTCCCTAGGGGCGTGATTCTAACTGTGATTGGCTGTGGCTTGAGCTGTAAGGACACTGATCAACGGATCTACATAGTAGATCCATGTGATCAGTGTCTTTACAGCGAGGAGAATGACAGGTGGCTTGTTTACACAAGCTGCCTGACATTCTCACTCTCCCCCGCCGATCGCCGAGTGACCGGCGGACATCGGGTCCGCTGGTCACACGCGCGGGGGGGTCCGTGACCGCGCGGGAGCGGGAGCGCGCCTCCGCGGGCGCGCGCTCGCTCCCCAGACCCTCCCAGGCTAGTGACGTTAATTAACGTCACTCTGCCTGGCAGGGGCTGACCGCCGCAGTAAATCTACTTGCGGCGGTCGGCAAGCGGTTAATCACCACTAGATTATTTATTTTTTGCTAAATAAATGAAAAAATATCTAAAATTTTGAAATAAAAACACATTTTTCTTTGTTTCTGTTATAACATTTTGCAAATAAATAATTGTTCTTCATAAACTTAGGCTAAATATTTTCTGCTACATTTCTTTGGTGAAAATAACCCAAATCAGTGTATATTATTTAGTCTGTAGGACAGTTATATAGTCCACAAACTATAGTATATATCTGATCAATATATATATATGATCAATCCAGATGTACTGACAGCCTCATTTCTTGAGGCCTAAAAATGTCAGGACAGTACAGATATCCCTTAAATGACCCCTTTTGGAAAGTAGACAGTCCAATGTATTTAGTAAGAGGCATGGCAAGTTTTTTGAAGTTGTACTTTTTGTAATTTTTTGAAAAATGAAGAAATTAAAAAAAAATAAAAAATTTCACATACTGTCAATTTCACCGTACTGTCAAAAGTGCAGTACAGCATCTTAATATAACTGGTGTGGCAGTGGTCAGGAACACTATTGAATGGTGACAGTACAAAAATAAAAAATAAAAAAACATTTAAATTCTACTTTTTATAATTTTTTTTCACAATTTATTTCTTAAAACACTGTGACCAAAGCAACATAATGTTACTGTAGTAACATTGTACAACTCTGGGGAAGTGATCAGAATTTTTTTTTTTTTTTACACATTATGATTGCTTATAGCAGTGAATTTTACTGGATGAAATTGAATCAGTCAGTTTGTTTTTTGTGATTGGCTATGATTGGCCACAGTTAATCACATGGTACAGATGGCCTGTGATTGGCCCTGTCAATTGTAACAATGAATGGCATGAAATGATGCTTTGGCTGTTCACCGCCAGCTTTAAGTCCAAGAGCCGAGCGATCACATGACTGCTGATCACTCAGTTCTTCACTGAGCAGAGAGTGATAACTATCAATCTGTGACTTTCTGCTCTGTTCCTCCAGCGCTCACTGGAGCACCAGGCTGCAGAAGGGGTGAGAGCGGCTGGCTCAAGCTCTAAGCGGTGTGCTGAGAGGCTGGGCCAGCTGCTGGGAAGGTATCTGGGTGGTTCCTGGAATCAAAGCCTGGACTGGTCCTGTGATGTCAGATAACAGCAGGCTTTAAACTGCTGTCAACTGAATCTGGGTCACAGGTGCAGAACAAAGAAAAAGAAGTATGGCCAAACAAGCTTTGCCATTCTTCACTTTGAAAACCCTATTAAATTAGTTTTTATCCACTTCAATACAGGGCACTTTGAATGACAATGGCGCAGTCATGGAACACTGTACCCATATGAAACTTTTATTATTTGTTTCTCACAAATAGAGCTTTCTTTTGGTGTTTTTTGATCTCCACTGAAATTTTTATTTTTTGCTAAACAAATAAAAAAAGACCATTTTGAAAAAAAAGTTTTTCTTCATTTCTGTTATTAAAGTTTGTAAATAAGTACGTTTTCTCCTTCACTGACAAGCACTGATGAGGCTGCCCTGATGGGCACTGATGAGGCAGCACTGATGGGCACTGATGATGGGGCACTAATATGAAGCACTGATAGGCGACACTGATATGCAGCACTGATGGGCACTGATAGGCGACACTGATATGCAGCACTGATGGGCACTGATGGGGGGCACTGATATGCAGCACTGATAGGCGGAACTGATGGGCACTGATAGGCGACGCTGATGGCAATGATGGGCACTGATAGATGGCAATGATAGGCAGCACTGATGAGGCGGCACTGATAGACATTACTGATTGGCACTGATTGACATCCCTAATGGGCACTGATTGGCTTCCCTGTTTGACACTGATTGGCATCCTGATGGGCACTGAATGGCTTCCCCAATGGGAACTGATTAAAATCCCTGGTGGACACGGGTTGGCATTTCTGGTGGGCACAGTTTGGCATTTTAGGTTGGCACTCCTTAATGGAATCCTTAATGGGTCTGAACTGATAATTGATGCGCTGATTATCAGTGCAGACCCCCCTTTCAGAGGAGTCGCTGATCGACTCTCCTCTACTTGTGCCTTTTCAGAATTTGAGGAGGTATGGCAATCACAGGCTTTTAAAGAAGACAGTATAATCCACAAGCTTTATTCACTGACAATTCAGTGGGTTACAACCCGCTTTTATCAATTAATATAATATGTATTACGTTTTTGGAGGTTTCTCTCTGGCACTCTGATTTTCTGGTTTCCCAACAATGGGAAATTAATCATTGTCTGATAATTTAGAACCTGTGGGCATATAACTGATGAGGGTATATACTGGTAGGTGATGGTAAGTGATACTGCTAAATATGTCAGGTCAGAGCTACATAGGTACTGTATATGTTTTTTTTGTTGGTCATATTCAACTAAGTATAGTTAATTTACATATATAATTGTATGCACAGCATGTGTAATAATATTTGCCTACCATAGCATAGGAGAAGATGAGATGACAGGTAACACAACTAATAAGTGAGCCATTAAAGCAGAACGGAAATTGTCCTCTGTTCCTAGATAGAGCAGATGTCAGCTGTGGTCTTCCTGCTCCAGAGTGACAAAAGGCTTTGGGGTTGTCAACCAATATACAGACTGACAACACTGAAAAAAACACCTTTATTACCAACCCACAGCTGGGCTGCAACACATCACTATCTATTCCTACATACAGCAGACTAACTGGCAGTACCCTGCTGGTAATTATTGCATACAGTAGGCTATATCAACCTGAGGCAAGCAAATTTAAGCAATTGTATAATACTAGGAATTTAAGTATGGCCATATAGAACATAGCACCACAGTGTTTGCAGTCTATGTTGTATATTGTGTATATTTGTCACGTACCTGATCCAAAGCCGGAGTGCAGAGAGGGCTCCACTTGCAGCTAGGTGGAAGTGGGACAGGGAGCGCTGTGCCCGAAGTAGCACGGGTTGCCGGCTGGAATGGCCAGAAGGAAGCTGGAGCCAAGAGTAGTATAGTCCAAGGCAGATCTGGAGCAC
This sequence comes from Pelophylax lessonae, assembly GCF_965119305.1. Classification (NCBI taxonomy): domain Eukaryota; kingdom Metazoa; phylum Chordata; class Amphibia; order Anura; family Ranidae; genus Pelophylax; species Pelophylax lessonae. The sequence goes on along the minus strand of NC_138769.1, from coordinate 77,621,510 downwards.
TTGTCAGGCCAGGCAGATGTGCTACAGGAACAGACGTAAGCTGGGTAATTCACAGGATACTGGTAAAGCGAAGACAGGAGCCAAGCCAGGTCAAACACTGGAGAAGGCAGAAGGGAGTCCGGGAACACGCCAAAAGGTCAGGAGCCAGAAGTTCAAGAGGAATCAAGGTCAAGCAGTCCGGGTCGGCAACAGGAAGTCAAGATCAATAAGCAAAGCAAAGGCACAGGGGAACACGGGAGGCTGACGATCATCCAGCAACTAGTTGTTGTGGCTGCTGGCTTTAAATAGGCCGTTTGGCGCCAAGCGCCATTACGCACGGCGTACGCGCATACGCATTGGCGCACGCACATTCCTGACTGTGTTTGCCTGTGTTTGGGCAAGCATGTGCATTCGCGCCAATACGCGAATTTGCTGATTAGCCAGGATGTTTGTAGTTCCCTGACAATATTTTTGTGACTAGGGGAGAAAACTCTCTTTGCTTTGAACTTGCATCTAGTACCAAAAAGGACAGTTTTACAGGGCAGAACATCTGCCTCTCTCTCTTCATGGTGAACTTCAATTGTGACTCCATGTAAGCCAGTGTGTCCCACCCACCCTTTGTGGGAACATGGGAGGATCCTCTATTTATTATTATTATTATTATACAGGATTTATATAGCGCCAACAGTTTGCGCAGCGCTTTACAATGTGAAGGAAGACAATACAGTTACAATACAGTTCAAAACAGGAGGAACTAGAGGGCCCTGCTCGTTAGAGCTTACAATCTAGAAGGGAGGGTCAAGTGAAACAAAAGGCAATAACTGTGGGGGATGGGTTGATGGAGAAAAGGAGGTACATTTGTTAAGGGTTGGTAGGATAGGCTTCTCTGAAGAGGAGGGTTTTCAGAGATCGCCTAAAAGCTAATAGAGTGGGGGATAATCGGACAGATAAGGGTAAGGAGTTCCATAGGATTGGAGAGGCTCTGGAAAAGTCCTGGAGGCGAGCATGGGAGGAGGTGATGAGTGAGCTAGAGAGCAGGAGGTTTTGAGAAGAACGAAGAGAGCGATTAGGTTGGTATTTTGAGATGAGGCTGGTGATGTAGCTGGGGGCTAGGCTGTGGATTGCTTTGTAAGATGTTGTAAGTATTTTGAATTTAATTCGTTGGGTGAGCGGAAGCCAGTGGAGGGCTTGACAGAGAGGAGCGGCGGACACTGAGCGATTGGTGAGGTGGACGAGTCAGGCGGCAGCATTCATGATGGATTGAAGGGGGGATAGCCTGTGTAGAGGTAAGCCAATGAGAAGGGAATTGCAGTAGTCGAGGCGCGAGATGACCAGGGAGTGAACTAGGAGTTTTGTTGTGTCTTTGGTTAGAAAGGGGCGTATTTTGGAGATGTTGCGGAGGCTGAGGCGGCAAGATTTGGACAGCGATTGGATGTGGGGTTTGAAGGAGAGTTCAGAGTCCAGGACAACACCTAAGACCTTGGCATGTGGGGATGGGCTGATGGTAATGCCATTGATATTGACGGAGAAATCAGGGGAAGGGGCATGCGGTGGAGGAAAAATTATAAGTTCGGTTTTGGATGGATTTAGTTTGAGGAAGTGGTGAGACATCCAGACCGATATATCTGATAGTAAATTAGTGATGCGTGAGGAGACTGAGGGAGAGAGCTGAGGAGATAGATTTGGGTATCGTCAGCGTCAGTGGCGGCTGGTGCTCAAAATTTTTGGGGGGGCGCAAAGACAAAAATGTAATAGGTATTGCTTCGCGGCAAAAAACGAGGTAAAAAAATTGCATGACTTTGAGGTCATGGTACAGGCATGGCACATGTGATGGTATAGGCATGGCACAGATGGTACAGGCATGGCACAGGTGATGGAATAGGCATGGCACAGATGGTATAGGCATGGAACAGGTGGTAGAATAGGCATGGCACAGGTGATGGTATAGGCATGGCACAGGTGATGGTATAGGCATGGCACAGGTGATGGTATAGGCATGGCACAGGTGATGGTATAGGCATGGCGCAGGTGATGGTACAGGCATGGCACAGGTGATGGTACAGGCATGGCACAGGTGATGGTATAGGCATGGCACAGGTGATGGAATAGGCATGGCACAGATGGTACAGGCATGGCACAGGTGATGGTACAGGCATGGCACAGGTGATGAAATAGGCATTGCACAGGTGATGGTACAGGCATTGCACAGGTGATGGTACAGGCATGGCACAGGTGATGGAATAGGCATGGCACAGATGGTATAGGCATGGCACAGGTGATGGAATAGGCATGGCACAGATGGTACAGGCATGGCACAGGTGGTGGAATAGGCATGGCACAGATGGTACAGGCATGGCACAGGTGATGGTAAGGTCATGGCACAGGTGATGGTAAGGTCATGGCACAGGTGGTGGTAAGGTCATGGCACAGGTGGTGGAATAGGCATGGCACAGGCATGGCGCAGGTGGTGGAATAGGCATGGCACAGGCATGGCGCAGGTGGTGGAATAGGCATGGCACAGGCATGGCGCAGGTGGTGGAATAGGCATGGCACAGATGGTACAGGCATGGCACAGGTGGTGGAATAGGCATGGCACAGGCATGGCGCAGGTGGTGGAATAGGCATGGCACAGGCATGGCGCTGGTGGTGGAATGGGCATGGCACAGGTGATGGTACAGGCATGGCACAGGTGATGAAATAGGCATTGCACAGGTGATGGTACAGGCATTGCACAGGTGATGGTACAGGCATGGCACAGGTGATGGAATAGGCATGGCACAGATGGTATAGGCATGGCACAGGTGATGGAATAGGCATGGCACAGATGGTACAGGCATGGCACAGGTGGTGGAATAGGCATGGCACAGATGGTACAGGCATGGCACAGGTGATGGTAAGGTCATGGCACAGGTGATGGTAAGGTCATGGCACAGGTGGTGGTAAGGTCATGGCACAGGTGGTGGAATAGGCATGGCACAGGCATGGCGCAGGTGGTGGAATAGGCATGGCACAGGCATGGCGCAGGTGGTGGAATAAGCATGGCACAGGCATGGCGCAGGTGGTGGAATAGGCATGGCACAGATGGTACAGGCATGGCACAGGTGATGGTAAGGTCATGGCACAGGTGATGGTAAGGTCATGGCACAGGTGGTGGAATAGGCATGGCACAGATGGTACAGGCATGGCGCAGGTGGTGGAATAGGCATGGCACAGGCATGGCGCAGGTGGTGGAATAGGCATGGCACAGGCATGGCGCTGGTGGTGGAATGGGCATGGCACAGGCATGGCGCAGCTGGTGGAATAGGCATGGCACAGATGGTACAGGCATGGCACAGGTGATGGTAAGGTCATGGCACAGGTGATGGTAAGGTCATGGCACAGGTGGTGGAATAGGCATGGCACAGATAGTACAGGCATGGCGCAGGTGGTGGAATAGGCATGGCACAGATGGTACAGGCATGACACAGGTGATGGTAAGGTCATGGCGCAGGTGGTGGAATAGGCATGGCACAGGCATGGCGCAGGTGGTGGAATAGGCACTTGCCTGGCGACGGCTCGGCTCCCGGCGGCGGCTTCTCCCCTCCTCGCGACGTCCGTCCCCTTCTGCTCGGCTCCCGGCGGCGGCTTCTCCCCTCCTCGCGACTTCTCTTCTTCGCGGGCTGCGGCGGGAAAGTGACCGGGCGGTGACGGTGAGTGACTGATGCACGCACCGTCACCGCCCCCAACGAGGTCACCATGGATGTCCTGAATCATGATTGGTCCAGGCTGGAGTCTGGACCAATCATGATCCAAGACATCACAAAAGGGGGTGGTGTAGCGCATTGCTCTGCGCTACAGTTACGCCCCAGAAGGCCGCCAATTGGCGCCTCTGCTGGTGGAAAACCCCACCCCCCATCGGCACCAATGCGGCGGACGCCGAAAGAGGGGTGGTGGAGCGCAGAGCTCTGCGCTACAGTTACGCCCCAGAAGGCCGTCTATCGGCGCCTCTGCGGGTGGAAAACCCCACCCCCATAGGCACCAATGAGACGGGCGCCCCTTGTGGGCAAAATTTTTTTTTTTTTAAATCTTTTTTTTTTCTTTTTTTGGGGGGGGGGGGGGCGGCGCAGGGGCGGCCGCCACTGGTCAGCGTAGAGGTGGTATTGGAAGCCGTGGGAGGCTATCAACTGACCTAGAGAGGAGGTGTAGATTGAAAATAGGAGGGGTCCAAGAACAGAGCCTTGGGGGACTCCAACAGAGAAGGGAAGAGGAGAGGAGGAAGTAGAATTGTAAGAAACGCTAAAGGTGCGGTTGGATAAGTAAGAAGATAACCAGTGAAGAGTACAGTCACGGAGACCAAAGGCATGGAGTTTTTTGAGGAGGAGGGGATGGTCAACCGTATCAAAGGCAGCAGAAAGGTCCAGAAGTAGGAGTACAGAATAGTGTCCATTGGTTTTGGCCGTTAGCAGATCGTTTGTCAGCTTTAGGAGTGCAGTTTCAGTGGAGTGTTGAGGCCGAAATCCAGACCGAAGAGGATCAAGGAGGCTATTCTCAGCAAGGTGGTCGCACAGTCGGTTGTAGACTAGACGTTCGAGGAGTTTGGATGAAAAGGGGAGCAAGGAAATAGGGCGTAGGTTGTTCGGATCGGTTGGGTCCAGTGAGGGCTTTTTAAGTATGGGGCTGACTAGTGCATGTTTTAGAGAGTTGGGGAAGATGCCAGAAGAGAGGGAGAGATTGAAGATGTGGGTTAGAGAGTGTAGAATAGGGCCAGAAGGTGAACGTAGCATTTGCGAGGGAACAGGATCCAGAGGGCAGGTTGTTAAGTGGACGTTAGCAAGTAGTTTAGCAACCTCGGCTGTAGTGGCGGGGTTGAATGAGGGAAGTAATGATCGCACTTGTGGGCGTGAAGCATAAGGCATGGAGGAAGGTATCTGAACAGCAACAATTTCCTTACGAATTGTGTCAATCTTCTGTTTGAAGTGGTTGGCAATCTCCTGGGCAGTGAGTGAGTCAGTGGGAGGGGGTAGTGGAGGACGGAGTAGAGAGTTAAATGTAGCGAAGAGTTGCCGGGGGCATGATGACAGGCTGTTAATGAGAGTGATAAAATAGGTCTGTTTGGCAGTGTGGAGACTGGAATTGTATTTTTGGAGGGCGGATTTATATTGGTTGAAATCCTTCTGAGACCGAGTCTTACGCCATAGGCGCTCAAGAGCACGGCTATTCTTTTTCAGACTTCTAGTGTTATCGGTTTGCCAAGGTTGAAGGGGTCGGGGCCTGATTCGGTGTGTGGTGAGGGGGGCCAATGTGTCCAGGGAGGCTAAGAGTGAAGTGTTGTAGACAGAAGTGGCTAGGTTGGTGCAGGACAGGGGTGCAATATTGTCATAGAGGTGGCCGGTAGCAGAGTAGAGAAGAGAAGGGTTGAGATGGCGTAGGTTTCCGTGGGTAACTGTACGGTAGCTGGAGGAAGAGGAGGTGGAGTAGAGGGAGAGAGTGAAACTAATAAGGTAGTGATCAGAGAGAGGGAAAGGATTGTTGGAAAGATTGTGCGGGGTGCATAGGTGGGAGAAAACAAGGTCAAGGATATTGCCTTCAGAGTGAGTAGAAGCGTGTATCCATTGCTTCAGGTCAAAGGAGGAGGTTAGATTGAGAAGTTTGGAAGTGGTAGTATTAACAGGGATGTTGAAGTCGCCGAGAATGATTGTGGGGATTTCAGAAGAGAGAAAGTAGGGTAGCCAGGCGGAGAAGTCATCAAGAAAGGTTGATACTGGTCCAGGGGGGCGGTAGATCACAGCTATCCTTAGAGAGACAGGGGAGAAAAGACGAATGCAGTGTACCTCAAATGAGGAGAGTGACAGAGAGGGAGGCGGCTGAAGTACCTGAAAGGAGCTATGTGGGGCTAGAAGGATCCCGACACCCCCTCCCTTGCGTCCGTTGGGTCTAGGGGAGTGAGTCCATAGAAGACCACCTTGGGATAGGGCAGCAGAAGACGCAGTGTCGGATTCGTGCAGCCAGGTTTCGGTGATGGCGAGTAGATTAAATGAGTTAGCGATGAAAAGGTCATGGAGAGAGGTGAGTTTATTACAGACGGAGTGGGCATTCCAAAGGGCACAAGAGAAAGGGAGTCCAGTCTTGGGAAGAAGAGAGATAGGAACTAGATTGTGCTGACTGCGACTGCAGCCAGAGGGTGTAGGGTATGTGGTGTATTGAGCATGGGTAGATGGAGGCCCAGGGTTTGGGGATATGTCTCCAGAGGCTAGGAGAAGCAGAAAGGTGAGTGTGTGTTTATATGAGGGGACATGCCCCAGTTTCCTGGAGGATTTGTGTGCATGTGGATTTAGAAGTAGCAGGAGATGGTGAGTGCAGTAATAAGGTGAGGACAGAAGTGAGGGTGATATATATAAGATGTGGGGTGGAGAAGAGGGGTAAAGTAGAGAGAATTTAAGGATGGAGGATAGGGCAGTCAGAAGAAGTGCCAGAGAGTGCATTTTACCAGGATAGAGCTGAAGAGGTTTATAAAAAAAAAAAATTTATGGAAGTGTTCTTTGGCTAACAGTCATCCATCACATACCCCCTGAGGAAGACCTTACTGCACAGGTCGAAATGCGTTGGGGTCCATTCTATTGGGTGTGATGATACTTTGGTCACTGTCCTTTGTCTTTTATCAGTTTGTGATATTTGATATGACCAATTCATGTCTGCACCCAAAGCTCATATTTTATGCTTCTGATTCTCATGAAGATTTTTTACATACCCATAGTCCTATTTCTATTTGCTGCCTGAAAGCCCCTGTGGGTCTTTCCTTTTTTCCTTATATTAATGGGGTGTGCAGCCTCTTCATAATATGTGTTGTTTTCTTCCCAGTTCTAACACCCAGTGAGACTTATCCTTCAAATACCATTGTATGCACTTACCTCCTTAGATCCAGTCTGTCCAGACAGTATGGTCACCTCCTGACTTAACACAATACACAGTCAGCTTAACTCCTCATTAAGACTCAGTTGAATCCAACACAATTTTACTCAATGTAATTGCAGTACAGAGGATGTTTTTCCAGTCTTTTGAAGTGCAACAAGGCAACAACTTTTCTAATCCCTGTCTCTGCAAATAACTAACACTGGCTGTGGAAACATGGAAGTAATAGGGAGGGCCTGGCTAAGACTGAACTAAATAGCCCTAAACAGGAGGAGAGGAAAGAGGAAGATACCAAATCACATAAATAAACAAGTTGTAGTGGCCCAAAACACCACTAGATGTCAGCATACATCAGAAGATTAGTAATCTAATATAGTTCAATGCAACAACAGAAAGAATACAGAACATCCTGGCAGAAAAAAAGTTACAGTGTGTAACAAATCGATTTAAGATAAAACACCTGTTGATGCTACCAGTGACCTCTTCTTGCTGTTACTGGTGACAACAACTGGTGACAACAACCTGCAGCGTCATTTACCTCAGGTTTGCCACCTCATGTGCACATGTTCCCAAAGTCGTGTCTAATGCCCCGTACACACGTGCAGATTGTTGGCCGAAAATGATTTTCGGCTTGTTAGAATGATGCTTCCGACAGCGCACTTTCGGCCGAACAGAATCTGTCGTGCAAGCATTAAAATTTTTGTATGCCGACACCAGAACGGCCGATTGTTCGCCAGTCAGTACAGAATTCGGCCGACAGACAGCAGATTTGCAAGACTGGGCATGCTCAGAAAAGAAAAAACACAGGGAAAGTTAACCATCACATGACATCACTTCTGCAGTCGGCGGACAAAATTCGTGTGCAGTCTTTTGCACTTTTCAGCGGACAGGACAGCCCGGGGACAAAAGACGGCCGATCGGTCGGCCGACGATCGGTACGTGTGTACGAGGCATAAGGCTTACTTACTATGGCTTATGCTTTCTGTGTTCTATTCAGATCCAAACAGCCTGGGAGGTTGGTGGGGCCAGCCTCGCCCGAATGGCTATGACAGGAGGAGCTGCTGTCAATCAAATATTCTTACCAACCCCATCAGGTGATGCTACTGGTGATGTAGGCAGCTTGGAGCATGACAGGGCAGGTAAGAGTGATTGACAGAGGCTACTCCAATCATTGTTTTTCTTTGTTGAGCAGGCTGGTGCCGCCCACTGCCCAGGATGTCTGGTTGGAAACTAGTGTCTAGTAACTAGTGTTAGTGCAGGCAAGTTTATGTTATGACTCATGGTTAGTTTGTGAGTCTGAAATTGGGTCAGGGCTTACTGCAGGTAACTAACAGCGGCAAGTCTCTTGTACCTTCCCCTGGATCTAAAAGTGTAAAGAAACTTCTAGAACTCAGTGGGCGGGGACCAGGAGGGCTGATCTGCATACTTAAGGGGACTTGACCAATACCCAGGCAGAATGTCCTGGCAGGGTTCCTAAGTAAGCCCTTAAATATGGTTGAGCCATACCAGCAGGGGAGTTGGGTGGAAGATGGAGTGCTGAGAAGTCTGTCGGTGGCCTAGGAGGGGCCCCTGGGTCTGGGGTGGCTCTGCTCTTTAGGCTGGGCTTGGGTTGGCTTAGGAAGATTCTGACAGCATTGTAGTTTGGAAAATAATCTTGCCTAAGGAGCAGTAGGGAGCAAAGAGGAAGGAGTGAGTACATCAGAACACTCAGGGATTCACAAGGGGAGAAACTGCTACATGTAGCAAACTTCATGGAGCACCACGCTGTGCTAAACCCTTCCTATCCCTTGCCATGGGAGATCTTCAGAGCAGCTGGGCGGGCTGGTAGTTCCTGCAGGCAGTAGAACTGGGAACAGTTCTACAGAGGAGAGTAGATACTCCTGAATGCAGCTCACAACACATTGAGGTATTTTATAAATTTTTAGCGCAGCTTTTTTTACCTTTATGCCTCTTTTGGTGTTATTACACTGCAAGTTGCAGCTATTTCTGTGGTTTAAGTTAAGTTTTTTTAATATCAATTTTATCAAGGGGCTGAGAGCTTCTAGTCCTCAAGGGACTTTTGCTTTTGATCACTAAAGATTGTTGAAGTCCAGGAGGGAGATTGGTCCAAAATGTTTGTACATAGGGAGGAAGTTGTCCTCATCCATCGTTTCAGTCAAGTTGGGCATCCCATAATCCCTTTACCCCATCCAAGTTATCACACCTAATAAAACAATGAAACCAAGCTCAAAGACTGTTCCTTGTGTGTGGATGTGAATGGAAAACATTTGTTGCCTGGCTGTGCAGAAGAAGGGAAACCAACTACCAGCAGCCCCTGCAGGTGTAGTGCTACAATTGTGCAAAGAGTGAGAGTATCACTTACATCAGCCTAAAGGATCAATAATAAAAATCACATTCAAATACACAGGTAAGGAGTACAGTTCATGTTCTGCTATGTGTGTACTGTACACGCAGATCCCAAGTGAAAGAGGACAGTGCATGTCCTGACACATGTGTACACACAGATATACAGTAGTCAGGGGTCCAGGTACACTATTACAATAATAAAATATGGTGTGATAATAGGGTGTAAAGTTCTCCATTTCCCTCTTCTTGTGCCTTCTTTCTGTGTTTCCTTTCCCTCCAGTCCTCAACCTCTCGCCAGCCTTGCAGAGAGGTCCTTGCCATTAGTTTGCAGCCAAGCATTCATAAATGACTGCCATAATGAATTAACCAGCAGCCATTCCACAGTTCAGTAGGTATAATCCGTTATTCTAAATTGTAACCATTCATAACTTCTGAAACTGTAACTTATCAGGAAAGATCTGGCACTGTAACATTACAGTATCAGAACTTCCCCATTGGCTGCAATTCCAGACCTTCTGATTGGTTGCAAGTAGAAATGATGGGGTGCACTGACTGCACTGTGGATCGACTGATGTTAAATTCATGCTGGCTGGCATTTCTCCTACCCTGCACCAACTGTGCAGAGAAGTGACACCAAGCAGTGAGGTGTAGTGGGACAATTCTTGGGTCCATAAACTACAGGATTTGTGGCAAAATCCAGAAAAGACCCTCAGAATTCAAGATTGTTGGGAGGTTTGTAAGGGCTGGAGATAAGTGAGAGGTTAGAACCCTGTCAAGTTTCTATTGCTGTCTGTACTCCTACTGGAAATATTTACCCCTCTGTTTTTCCTGGTGGCTGTTGTCACCAAAAATTAAATAGAAGGGAAAGTCAACTTTTTTGAGTTGTCACCAGAGCGAGATGTGAGAGAAAACCATCCAATGTTCTAATGAAAGCTGTCTTAGACCCCATTTTTGGGAAAATAAATAATTCTACATTCTGTGTGACATGGACAGCAAAAAACAAACTGAAAGTCTTCATTAAAAGATAAAGTATTGACTATACATACACATAAAAGCAGAACTGTGAAAGCTATGGACATTTAAATAATTACATATATTCAACAAGCACTAACTAAACTGTGATACAAGCCTTATATATATATACTGTATGTAATTATATATGTATATATATATATATATATATATATATATATATATATATATATATATATATATATATATATTCATATATATACACATATATATTTATTGTTTCCCTGGTTGACAGTGGAGTTGAGTAAATTTTTTTGGACAGTCAGCAGTTTTTCAAATATCTCTAATTCTCTGTGTGGAATTTTATAACCCATTTCAAGCAAACCTTGCAATCTTTAGAACCAAAAGTCAATGGAAAATAATGATGTTTCTCTTAAGATCAATGGTGTTTCAAATAAAAAGCACTTCGGGGGCAGCTTGTGTAGGAGTAGCCAAATTACACAAACATACTCACATATAAAGCTATTAGTTATACCATATTGTAGGGAACTCGACAATAATAAAATACTGATTACAAAGCTGAATTTAGTGTTGGTGTAAGCTGAAAAATAAGAACAAACTAAATTAACCATATATCAGGACTTTTCACCTTTGATGAAATTAAAGAGTAGGTGAACGATTATCGATCGATAGATGCTGTTGCTATCTTGCTGTGACCGTTAGCAGAGTAAAGAATATTATCTCATGGAGTTCAAGTGCATTAGTAAAGGATCCAAACTGAATAGGGGTCTCTCTCTGGACCCCTGAGTGGCTTAGGATTTCTGGTGATAATGTCACCTAGCTAAAGAATTGCTCAGTCCAAACACCCTTAGCCTATCTGGGTCTACATATGCCTTTCCTTTTTATTGTAGTGATAGGTGGGAGATCTTGTGCAAAAAAAAAGTGACACAATCCCCAAAAGTGACACTAGCAATAGAAATAAAGTCTCCACGGGTCTCCCAGGTCAAGAGATACAGGGAAATAAGGGATTTTTAAGTGCCAAAAATTGCAGTCACAAAAAAGAACAATGTAGAATAAAAACAATAATGTTTATTATACACAAGTATAGATTTTTAATTGTGTATAATAAACATTATTGTTTTTATTCTACATTGTTCTTTTTTGTAAAAATACCCTATTTCCCTGTATCACTTGACCTGGGAGATCCAGGGAGACTTTATGTCTATTACTAGTGTCACTTTTGGGGATTGTGACACTTTTTTTTTTGTCGACCCAGATGGGCTCATAGTGTTTGGACTGAGCCATTCTTTAGCTAGGTGACATTATTGCCAGAAATTCTGAGCCACTCGGGGTCCAGAGACCCCTATTCACTTTGGATCCAAATCATTCTTCTTCTTTGTGACTGCAATTTTTGGCACGTGAAAAATCCCCTATTTCCCCTTATCTCTTGGCCTGGAAGATCCGAAGAGACTTTATTTCTATTGCAATTTCGGTTTATGTCCACCAACTTTCCTAAAAGAAAAATATTAAAAGGGTAAAGAAGTCCTTTTAAGGTTTTTTTTTTATTTTTTTGTAGTTTCTTAACTTATCTAATAGTTTCCTTCAAAGGCAGTCTTCGTCAATTCTGGTCTTCATAGCCCACTAACAGGGCATGTTTTTACCATTAGATAAGTGTCTATTGTCCAGTTGTCAGGCCCAAGCACTGCTTCATAGGGGACAGGGGCATGCTCTATGCCAGGGATCTGCAAACTGTGGCCCTCCAGATGTTGCAGAAATACAAGTACCATGATGCACAGCAAGACTCTGACAGCCACAAGCAAGACACCTAGAGGCAGAGGCATGATGGGACTTGTAGTTTTGCAACAGCTGGAGGGCCACAGTTTGCATATCCCTGCTCAATGCAAATACTGACTTTCATATCTTAACTTGGATAATAGTATCCTATAGAGTAGAACTATAGTCTACGTATTAGATCACATATGCAACATAGACTGCCAATACCAGTAAGATCCGGCTTTCAATTTTTTTAAGCACCACCTGGAACATTCTGTAAATACATTCTGCCAGTAGAAAACATTCTTCCTTCTACAGTGAAATCACAGCAACATTTTAACGTTTTCTGCTGCTGTAGCTGCTTGTACCACAGTTAGCTCTATCAATGAATAGCCAGGTCTAGTTCAATCCTCAGCTTTTTAGATTGAGAGCACATTGTATCTGTAGAAGCTTAGGAAAATGATGTAAAACTCTGCCTCAAGCCCTTTCAGTGAGCTGGTTGCAGGGTACAAGAGAAATCCAGCTTACCAGCAGCATTTGCAATTTAAGCAATATTGAACTCTAATTTTGAAAAACTAGTAACAGGCAGGGCTTTTATAACAGAAGAGACCTTAGTGGTCTCTTCTTTTATAAATGCTTCTCCTGGCCTTTCAGAGGTATTGGCATCTGAGCCGCGCATGTGCAGCCCAGACAACGTTTACAGCACCCGCTGGTGAAGTGACTCCATTGCAGTGACATCATTGCGGCCCGTCCATTCAAGTGACCGGAGACAGTGATCCCGGAAAGAAAATCAGGCAAAGATGCAAGAACTGGCAGTGGTGAAAGCTCAGTGCTGGGGGCCTCTGTTTGAGGGGTAAGTCTGTGTAAGTCTATGCTATGCATATTAGCACATTATGGAGTCAATCTCTTAGGGAAACATTTTTGCAGAATTTAATACCACTTTATAAAAAAGGTAAATTACTTTTCTTTTAGGGCATCTAACATGCCAAATCAGCAAAGTTCTGGAGCTGCACACTAACTTTATTGTTCAGCACAAGCACAGACACTCTACCCAGGATCCTGTCTTGCAGCTTAATGCTGGAACATTTACCTTCATGGCTGTCATCCAGAGATTGCCTGCTGTAAAACTCCACACCCTGCAGCTGTATCCTAATTCCAGCATTCATCGACTCCCTGGACGCTGCTCTACAACATACATACTTAGCAAAACCCAGCACACTGCAGAGTGGCACTTAGGGAACTGGACTGTGCCAGGCGTGGGAAAAAGCTGCCAAATTTTACAGCAGATGGTGGTTGGATAGCTGCCATGGAAATGTAATTTACAAACCTAAAAGGAAATTATAATAGTTTGAATTTATTTATTTTTTTTATCTTTTTTAGGTTTCTAGGTTTTTAACCTATGATTTTTATTCTTATTTAGGATATGTATATAAAATCCTTACTTTGCAAATCAACAGATATTACAGATGACAAAACCCTAGGGTTGTAGAGGGTTAGGTATGCAATGACCCCATAGGGGTGGATCTGTGACTCACTGGGCATCATTAAGCCTGGATGAGAACCAACATTGGGTAGCATAGGGTTGAATTTTGCGGAACCCTTAGGGGTAGGTTCTTGACTTTCTGAGCTCAGAGGAAACCTGTTATTTGACACTGTGTGTCATTCAACCTGGAGGAGGACCAGCACTGGGTCGCAAAATATTGAGTCTTCAGGAACCCTTGGGGATGGGTTCTTGACTTCCTGGCGTCAGAGGAAATGGGTTGTGTGACACTGGGTGTCATTTTACCTGGAGGAGGATCAACACTGGTTCGCAGGGGACTGAGTCTTCAGGAACCCTTTGGGAGCGGTTCCTTCTCTTCTTAGGCTCAGAGGAAATGGGTTGTGTGACCCTGGGTGTCATTTAACCTGGAGGAGGACCAGTACTGGGTCGCAGAGGATTGAGTTATAAGGAAACCTTGGGTGTGGATTCTTGACTTCCTGGGCTCAGAGGTGTAGCACTAACCCCATAGGAGTTGCTGAAGTCAGGGTTCCCCACTGCTGCACAGCCAGTCACACAGAATTTCCTTCTTACATCCAGACACAGAAATCAGTCCTTTGGCTTGTCTTTGTTGTTTTATTAGGGGATGATAACTAAGATAGGGTAAGGGATTATGGGATGCCCAACTTGAAAATGTCCATAAAACAGAACCAGGGACAACTTCCTTCCTTCTGCACAAACTTGGTTCCCTTTTGTACGGCTTCTGCTGGCTCACTCCTGGAGGTGCTAACAGTCTCTTGTCAGCTCAGCAATAGCTCATTACAGGCTAGGAACTCTCAGTCCCTTAAGTAAAGTAGCACATAAGGAGTGAACAGCATCTCGCACCACCTTCTGCTTCCCCGCAGACACTCATCCCAGTTACACTGCTTGCAGGAAATGCTAGCCCACCTGGCTGCTTTCTCTTCCAAGTCCTCCTGTCTGACACACACATGGAGACTCCCCAGGGCAAGGTTAGATGTGGACTTGGCACACCGCTGTCTTCAAAAGAGCACTGCTACAGCTGGCAGTCTCTCCCCTTGTCTGTCCCTGAAACGTGCTGATCTACTCACTGTCTCTCCTTGCTCTCTCTGCCTCTCCAATTAGGGTCCCTCTAACTGTCTCATGTGGTGGGATCCTTCCAGGCAAGCCACCCAAGCTCCAGCCCAAGGAAAAACCCCTCCCTGGCAGTGGTCCATCAAGGACCACAACAGCATCTCCTCCGCACTGCTTCTCCATCTTCCACACGACTCCCCTGCTGGCATGGCTTATGTCTATATAAGGGCTCCTTAGTTCCCTGCCAGGCCCCCAACATGGGGATTGGCTAAAGGCCCCTAAATTTTCCAGGCAACCTCTCCTAGACTTCACCCACTATTTTCCAAAACATTCTCCAACATTCCAAAAACAGGGGGAGGCACCTGAGAGCTGTCAGGATGAGTTATCCAGCCCTGGCCACTAATACCCTTGAACCAGATTCAGTGACTCAAGTTTTTTCCTGGGCCAGACTATAGTTTTCTTACTCTCTCTTCTAGTAGCACACACTAGAGGGTGCTACAGAGGAAATGGGTTGTGTGACATTGGGTGTCATTAAGCCTGGAGGAGGACCAGTACTGGGTCACAGAGGGTTGTAAATTCAGGAAACCTAGAGGTGGGTCCTATACTCCATGGGCTGAGAGGAAGTAAATTGTATAACTGCATAGAGTTTATTCTGCAGGGCACAGTGCTGGAGAAAGAATGAGTATTCCAGCGAGAGCTACTTATTTTATTTTATTAAAGCCTGAGAATCTTTTTTATATTTTATTTTTTTGAAGCTGAAGTTTGGCTGTAAAACAGCATGTGGGGTCTTCAACTGTTCCTTCCGTACTCATAAAACAAGCGACCACTTTGCCATGTTGGGACAATGCTGTTTATTACAGCATTTCCGAAGCATGCGATGATGGGCTGGATATTACAGGGTTGACTAGCAGCATGAGAGCCGCTCACATCTTGAATTGTTGCTCTTGGCATTTCTGTTGTTATTGAAGCCAACCCAAGTGAGTCTTATAGCATAGGCTCTAAGCTGCCGCAGGGTATGAAGACTGCTTTAATAGGCTAGTGACTCTGCTAGGAGTGCCGGCCCAGCAAATATGATTTTACACTACATTAAATACCAAACTTCAAAAACATGCTCTGCACAATTTGCTTGAGAATAAAGTATTATCATTCCCACTCCCAGAAGAGAAATGGATGCATTTCACTAAGAGGTTGTAGCACATGAACAAAGGTACAGTGGTATTAACAGAGTTACAGCTACTTAAGGGTTAGTTGACCTTTACTTACTTTTCCCAAAAAGTTCCATATACATTACAGTGTCCCTAATACAAAAACATGTGCTCCATAATGTAACTGCTTACTTTCCCAGCTGCTCATATAATTGTCCTCCTTTCTGTCCTGCAGATGGAAGGACATACCCAGTGTTGGACACATGTCCCAAGAAATTCAAGGATGTGCACTCCCAGACTTCATTCCCTACCCACACATGTGCAGCCTACTCTCTCTTGCAGCTCCTCATTCTGTAAGAGTGAAAGAAAGCAGACTGTGCATTCACAGGTAGGGAGGGAAAGTAGCAGGGAGTGCTTGCTCTTGACTGGGCCACTCATCCTACAGTGGGTATGTGCTGCCATCTGTAGGACGGAGAGGGGAGGGCAATTATATGAGCAGCTGAAAAAGTAAGCCGTTGTTTATAAAGCACAGCATGTTCATGTATTAAGAACACTGAAAAGCGTGGGAAGTTTTTTTTGGAAAGTAAAGGTGAACTAACCCTATAAAGCCCAGGTGTTCATCCTGTGGCCCAGGGGTGAATGCGATCTTTTGGCACGTTTTGTGCAGCCACCGGGGCCCCTGCAGACACTAATCTGTTTTTCCCTATTGCCTTGTTATAGCAAAAATTCTAGCAGTCTAATATTATATGTTTTTTGAAGCCTGTCCCCAGTCTCTAACGACTTCTATAGCATGTTCACAGTCCCTGATAGTCTCCTGCAGCATGTGTGCAGTCTCTAACCATCTGCTTTCTATGGGGGCCCCCGAGCCGAGCCGTTGCTCTGTGTGTTCATTCAGACACAGCGCTGCGGCTCGCCCCTGCCCCTTCTCTCCTCATTGGCTCACGTACTTTGACTGACAGCAGCAAAAGCCAATGCCGCACACTGCTGTGTCTCAGCCAATCAGGAGGGAGAATCCCGCACAGCCGAGTCCCTCATTCAACATCCCTGGATCTAGATTGGGCTAAGGTAAGTATTAGGGGGGGGGGCTGAGGGGGGGCTGCTGCACACAGAAGGTCTTTTATTTTAACCTCCCTAGCGGTATTCCCGAGTGTGGCTCAGGGTTAAATTTCAGTGCCAAAAGCGGTAACCCCGAGCCACACTCGGGGTAACGCTAGGGAGATCGCTGGATCCTGTAAGAGAGGGTACTCACCTTGTCCCCGGTGAGTATCCCGGCAGTGTGCGGCGCTCTGATCTTCCTCCCGATGCTCTGTGCCCCGACTTCCGTCTCCTGCCTCCTGCGACGTGACGCTCGCAGGGGGGCGGAACCGGCGGCAAATTCAAACAGTAAAACACACCAAACACACTGATACATTACAAAATAAAATAAATTCACATTAGTTTGCCCCCCAGTGCCCTTTCCTGCAGTTTTACTGTACTTTTTATGTATATATATATATATATATATATATATACATATATACATATACACATATATATATATATATATATATATATGTGTGTGTGTGTATATATATATATATGTGTATATATATATATATATATATATATATATATATATATATATATATATATATATATATATATGTATATATATATATATATATATATATATATATATATATATATATGTATATATATATATATATATATATATATATATATACATACTTTAACTTATTTATAGTTATTTATTATATTATAATTTATGATTTTGTGTTTCAAACTTTATCATACCCGAGATGTTATAAAGAAGAACGCTCGTTCTTAAGAATTACATGCAAAATAATGGTACCGCTTTCAGCACGTAAAATCGGAAAGAATCATACCGGCAGGGAGGTTAATGCAAAGAATGCATTAAGATAAAAAACATTCTGCATTTAACCCCTTTAAGCTCCCTTGCCACTACATTCTTCTCCCCACCTCCTTCTGGGCATGGGGTCTCGACCATCTTGAATGACAGCATAGTATGACATATCGGGAGTTAATTCTTCTAGACATCAGTAGATACTGGTATTGCAAACTCAGATGCACATCCATAGTATATAATGTAAAAAAGATTGGGAAGAGGAAGGTAAGAAGGCATTATTGTAGAACAGACATATTATGACTTTTCTGTAATAAAATACCTTCCTGCTCAGAATTTTTGTTGCTTTAAAGCCTCAGTTCCACTTCAAAAAGGGTTCCAAAAGCCAATGTATGCACCACTAACTATCCTTGTATGTCTACGGCTAGTTTTAGGCTTCTGATATACCTAACCAAACACACGATATATTATTATTGTACAGTAGCATGGCCTACATGATTGGATATACATAGAATATATTTTTAGTAGGTCCCCACACTGCATGTTTGTTGGTAAATCTGTAGGAGGTTGTAAGGTTTATGCCCATTTTACAGTTGACCAAACAAGTTACAATCTGATTCCATCATTTCCTTTTGATGTGCATAAGGGTCCTCCTGGTTGGATATAAATGAAATGGATTGTAGACCATCTTTTATATTTTTTAGTATTGGTAAATCTTAAATAAACATGCATTCAGATTGTAGAATCAGGATTTATGCTGCTTGTCCATCTTAAAGGGTATGTAAATCCCTAGCAATGAACTTCTCCTATTTAAATGCCATGGGTTTGTTAAATATAAAATGAAAAGCATTTTCTTATATCTTTACAAAAAGTGACAAGTCCCAGGGTGACAATGCTGCTTCTCTGTAGATACACAAACAGTACAGCGAGTGTTGTAACACTAGGACAAGAAGTTTGTACTGGCAGTCAAAAAGAATGGAAAAAACCTTGGTAAATTGCAATATACTGTAAACTGCAATATATTAGAGTTTATTTTTTGGGTTTAGACACACAGGAAGATGACAATTACCAAATGTGTAAAACATTTTCATGCAAATATTATAAAAAAAAAAAAATCCTCTGGCTCTACCAAGACAATTGTACATTTCAAAATACATATATTGTAGCTCCAAATAATACTATTCATTTTTTAGAGAGCACTCAACTCCAATAATTTGTTTCATTCCATTTCTACCTAGGTCTCAGCAGGTTCAATGTTTTGTGGATGTCACTCCTATTATACAATATATACAGTATTTTATACATGCTGTATATTTATGATATAGGATACTGAATGCCAATATTTATTACATTTTAGATATTATTTTGAGATTGCTTGTTTCTAGCTCTTGGCATATTTCTTGCTAACCTAGTAGAATTGTTTTACCTTATTATTGGGGTATAATTAGGTATATAGTCATTGAGGGTTTATAATGCTTTTAAATGGTGGTTTACCTTGTATTATGGTGTTACATTTTTATGTGCTGTGGCGTTTATGTGTATCTATTTAATGGATTATGTAGCATGCAATATCATTTTAAATTTGGTTGGCACAGTTGTTTTTTGGAGGTGTGTCCTTTAATGCTTTTGTATGGAGACCAATTTGTGAACTGATTACATTAGGGAATGTAGGTAGGACTGATCATTTTCTTTTTATAGTATCATGTGCGTGCACACAGTATCCCTAATAGCAAGCACTTGAGCTGCAAGTTTGAAAATGACTTGCTAAGCTATTGCTAGACTTTCCAGGCTTCACAAGTTTGTTGCACAATTGCAGCAAGTCCGCATTGCATGACTCCGGATCAACTTTCTTTGCAAACATTCTGCAAGTCTGCTGCAAGTTCTGGTTCAGTTATATTGTGCAATAGTCATCCCATCACAGGGGTCACTGTGACCTGCAGGGCTCTTGCTGTAGACTTACCACTGCAACTTTGCTCCTTCTAGAGACTTGCCACCATGGGCATCTGCAAGGGGGGGACAAGTGCTCAACTTCCCCTTTAAAGTGGTTGTTAAGCCGCTTTATACCATCCTGTCTGGTTTGTTTAATAATCCTGTGTGCCCGTGCACCTGTGTCTATGTATGTGTTTTAAAAAAACATAAGCCGTTCTTTACCAGTTTTCAGAGCGCCAATCGCCACTCATGCTCTCTCCTCTCCCCATCTGACAGCTGCCTGCAGTGGACGGGGCCGAGGATTCCCCATTGACGTCAGCTGGGAGAGGGGGAGGAGAGGTCGAGAAGAGGAGAGAGGCGGCGGGTCACGTGAGGGGCGATTGGCGCTCTAAAAACTGATAAAGAATGGCTTATTTTTATAAAGCACATACACAGGGGCACACAGGATTATTAAACAGACTGTGGACAGGATCTAAAACTTTAAATTAAACGACAGCAGCAAGAGAGGAGGGGGCGGGCATTGACACAGGAGCAGACAGGCAGGGAGGGAGGGGGGAGAGAGGACAGGAGGGCTGCGGATGACGGAGGCATGTGGACTGACCATGGTGCCAGGGCTCAGCAGCCATGTTATACCGTAGTCAGTTTACAGAGGGGAGGACATAACCAGGCAGGAGCAGCCAGGTATTTTAGTTGATAGAATAGGGCAAATTACACAGCACAAGCGCTGTGCTATATAACATCCTTTAAGGGAACACGATCATTTTTTTTGGTTAACAAATGCTTTAAAAAATAAAATCTGACAAATACCCCCGAGTCGTGGCTCGTGTGGTGACTGACGTTGCCTTCATGACATTGTGGAAGAGGGGCGGAGCATGGGTGACCTTAAAATGATGCCCCCCCCCCTGAAAAAAGTTCTGCGGACGCCCATGCTTGCCACTCAAATTTGCTACAAATTGGAAAAGTGTCAACTAGAACTTGTGGTTCAAGTGCTCTGCAAGTGTACAATTTGCCAGTGAAAATGTGCAGCAAGTTAAGATTGACTTCTGTACAACCAACCTACTGGAAAATGTCCTCACTACCAGGGCCACTGGCTATAGCTGGCTGTGCTGATCAGTGTATTCTGATGGTGGGGAAATCTTCCCACTGCAGAGGCATAACTAGAACCTTAAGGGCCCAGGTGCAAGAAACTATGAAGGGCCCCCTTCCCTTCAAGCCTGGGGCTTTTCCCACTGATCCTGGGGCCCTTTACCCTCATTGCGGGACCCTTTCACAAGTTCTGCAGTGGGCTCCCTTCCTGCCATCTTGGGGCCTCCCCACGGGGGTGGAATGGAAGGGCCCGGTGGCAAGTGTGACCTTTGCGATCCTGCTAGTTAATCCACTGGTGTCAGTAGTTTTTATTTTTTGGTATTTTAATTGTATTATTTTTTATCATTTTATTTTATGTTTTTATAATGTCACTGACTATGACTCTGTCCATTCAGAAAAGGAAGGAGCTAGATAAATTACATATTTACCGACCCTTCCTGGTTCTCTATTGTGACATCCTATCCTATCCAGGTGTACAGGGGAGCCGCACAGGCCCCCTGGAGCATGGGGCCCGGTTGCAATTGCAACCCCTGCAACCCCTGTAGTTATGCCCCTGTCCCACTGTCAGAATACAATATCTGAATAAGGAGGATTCCCCTGTCCACACTGATTGTGTGGATGGGGAAATCGAGTAATTGTTTTTTCGTTCAACCCATTGTTTGCACACACAAAAAAAATACTCATGTATTTACACTTTACACTGAAGCAGCAGACATGTAATAGGTTTGTATATTTATTTGAAAAAAAAATTGATTCAAAATTCTAGTTCCATAAATAGATTTTTATATTAATATGTCTGTTGCTGGGAAACAATTTTCCTACAAAGAATGAATGTCTGAACTGACCTTCTATGTTTATAGACTAATATCCTTTCTGTATAGATTCCCTAAAGCTACGAATCAGCCGAAATTTGAGTTGTTGGTGGCCCTGCCGAGAAATCGAAGGAGATAAGTGGAAAAAAGTTGGCCAATCATCAGAATACTGCCGCCAGGCGGGAGATTCGTTCATCCACCCTGTTTAGTGTGGATGGGGGAGTCTATGGAAATTGTGTATGGTCAGTCCCAGGACAGTTTATGATTTCTTGGACACCCCATATCACAACAGATGTGCCTAGTTTACTTTGTGATCTGATTAAAAATGACAAATGCATTTTTTTTCTATATACAACGCCAATAAATCTAAACACGTATATTTACAAACTTATTATAATCTGAGAGGCTTTGGTCATGCTCAACAATGATGCCAAAGAACATTAAGCTATCAGTCCCTCTATTTTAAACTTTGCGATAACAATCAGCAAAAAATCTGTCCGCAATTAAATCCTTTATTTTTCGGGGGATGAATGTGACCTGGTTCTAGTTCAGAGCAGTGGTTATGTTTTTCTGTTGATAAGATCAGAAGTCTGCTTATCTTCATGAGAAAATAAAATCATATTTTCAAGTACAGAAACAAGCCTTTTTTTTCTTTTATTATAGACTCATTGGTGGTACATAAAAGCAAATAAATAGCTGTCTTTCTTTACATGGGAAAATGTCTTGGTGTGATATTATCAGCATCTTCTGCAGGGGTTTTATCTGTCTGATCCTGTCATCAGCCTCACCAAATGCAGGATGGATTGCCAAGTGACGGGATTATAAGATGAGTCTGAAATAAGGGTTATCACAAAAAAAAGATGTGAACGCAAAAAAAAAATAAGACCTTTGATACTGTTGGCAGTATATGGAGATATTTCATGTAAGCAATTATTCAACTTTAGCACTTAAAAGGGTTTAATTTACAGTCCATAAATACCCTGAAGAATTTCCCAATGGAGAAAGGGCAGAGGGTCCATGTCACCCTACCGCGTGCCTGTTAAGGGTAAAATGACAAGAGTAAGGGAAAAGCCAATAGTGGTTCATGGCACAAGAAGTCAGACAAACTGATACACATTGAAAAGGATGCAAGTATGATGCCAAAGACCTGTTTGATTATCTCTACATAACAGAAAGTGACTGCAGCAGAAGAGAGTTGGCAGGTAGGACATCAGTCGCATATCTTTGGCTGAGAGCTTGTCCAACATCCACCAAAGGATCCATATACAGTTTAAAGCGTAACTGCACTTTTGTTGAGAAAAAAACATTCCCCTCTGGGCAGAGTTGTATAAAGTACTTGAAACCCATACTTGAGTAAAAGTACAAGTGCTCGGTCAAAAAGTGACTTGAGTAGAAGTGGAAGTGCTCGATCAAAAAGTGACTTGAGTAGAAGTACTAAAGTATTCAACATTTTTTGTACTTAAGTATTGCAAGTAGTTTTTTTAAAAAATTTGCTACTCAAGTACTGAAAGTAAAAGTACCAGTAGTTTTGAAAAAAAAAATTCTACTCAAGTACTGAAAGTAAAACTACAAGTACTGTGTTATGTAGTTATTAAAGAAAGAAGTCAAAAGTTTGAACATCATATTGTTTTTTATTATTTCAAATGCAGCTTTTATTTATACATACAGTAGCATTTATTTTCGTATGCGCTGATAATACACATGTTTTGAGCTTCATGAAACATGCTATCTACTGTTCTGGCAGTGGTAATTTTTATAATTGTAACTATGTAACTATGCAGCGCAAAAAAAAAAAAAATATTGGAGTAGAAGTATTGAAATCATTGAAAAAATGTAGTGAAGTAAAAGTGGAAGTAGGAGAAAACAATTCTACTCTAGGAAAGTACAGATACCACCTTTCGGTACTTAAGTACAGTAGTGAAGTAGTTCTACTTAGTTACTATACATCTCTGCCTCTGGGTGATCTCTGTACATTACAAGGAGTTTACCAAACTTTGTTGCAGATTCCTACCTTTTGTTATTCTGAAGAAATCCCTGTGTGTTTCTCTGTGTTGAGTGAGTCTAATGGGAGTGGTTTAATAATTGCCAATCAGCTGCAGCAGAATCAGGGCTCTAACTAATGAAAGTTGCTGGGTCTGCATTCCTTTAGATGTGATTTCCTATTGGGAATATCTTACTAAAAATGACATTTTTGTTGCAGGGGATGCCTGATATCTGACTTGTATCTTTTTGCAAACTTCTGGCAAAATCAGTGAGCCAAGCACAAGAGCAGGAAATGATGTTTCTGGGGTGTGGTCAGTATACATTCTGTGTACAGAACAACTCCAGGTAGCCATATTGCATTGCACTTTACAGAAAATTGCAGAGCTTCAGATTGAAAAGGAAAGGGTCATTTTTAATAACATTCATTTACAATATGACTTGTGGCGCAATTTTATATTTTTTCTTTTATTTGCTATTTTTTTTTCCCATAAAAGTAGAGTTACCCTTTAGCCACTTCAGCCCCAGAAGGTTTTACCTCCAAAAGGAACAGGCCATTTTTTGCAATTCTGCACTGCGTTACTTTAATTGGCAATTGCAACGCTGTACCCACATGAAAAATTTTTGCCAATGTCATTTTTTTCCCCGCAAATGGAGCTTTCTTTTGGTGGTGTTTGATCACTTCTGCCATTTCTATTTTTTGTGCTATAAACAAAAAAAAAATAGTGATAGTTTTGAAAAAAATATATATTCTTTACTTTCTGCTATAAAACATATCCAATAAATCCCAAAAAGGGTACTTTGATTGGTTTGCACAAAAGTTATCACGTCTTTGGGATATTCTTATGGCATTTTTATTGATTCATTTTTTTTTCGCTAGTAATGGCGGCGATCGGCGATTTTTAGACGACACTACAGTGGAAAAATCTGACATCTGACACTTTTTTGGGGCTAAGTGGCAGTATTACAGTGATCAGTGCTAACAATATGCACTGTAACTGTACTAATGACACTGGACGGGAAGGAGTTAACATCAGGGGGCGATCAAAGGGTTAAATGTGTCCCTAGGGAGTGCTTGCTAACTGTGTGGGGGATACTCTGACTGGGGGAAGACAGAGATCTGTGTTCCTTGGCAGGAACACAAGATCTCTATCTTCTCCCCTGTGAGTATGGCCATCAGCTTTGTTTATATAGACAGACCGCCGTTCTGCATCTCTCGGGTGGCCGGCAGACATCGGGCCCACTGGAACCCACCGATTGGCTCCCCCTCTGTCCAATAAGTGCGTGATCATGCCTCCAGCGGCACGCGTGAGACCCCTAGTGGCTAAGGCACAAAATTAAGTGTAGGTACATGATTTGCAAAATAGAGCCCACCTGCCACACATGTATGCAAGTGGTTAAGGGGCATGGTTGGGGGGGGGGGGCACTAAAAACACGGCTCAACTGTGCATTTAAACCCAACCTTATTGCTTTCGGTGCATTTAACTGCAATGTTCAAAGTTAGTGACAGAGTTTCTTTAACATTACCTTGATAGTAAAAAAACAAAGCACGCAAACGTCAAAAACAAAGTTTATGGCTCAGAAGAGTCTTTCTTTCTTTCTTGTGTCACTTCAGGGTAGTAAGAGCAAGTACTGAATCAAGTTATTTCACCCTTTTGGACTTTACAATTTGCCCTGAAAAGCTTCAATGTCTTTTCGACTGTGACCGCGTTATGCCCTGAGACAGAACAGCAAGCACGGTAAACAGCAAGCGCTACGCAGACAACCTCTGAGAACATTGGATGTGTACGCTCAATAGATGTCTAGAACTTAATGAGACATTTTCTGCTTCTCACAACATGCCCGTGGCAAAGCATTGTTTATTAGGAGGCAGATATGGCTAAGAATAATTTCACACTAGCTCTTATTATAACAGGGGCAGGTGGGTTAATTGCAAAGACTTCCTTTTTTTCCTACCTTCCTTTATTGTCAGTTATTTCTAAAATAGCTACAAATTGCTAGTTGTTGCAAAATATTCGATTTATCATAAATGAGAACCATCCTCAGTAAAAGCGGTGATTTCCATAGAGTCAAGGTCCACAGACCATTTTAAAGGGTTAGTTCACCTTTACTGGTTATGGAGGCCGTCTCATTGGATAGTGAAATGACGCCTGGCAGGGCTTAACCATAAAGTCAGGAAGCGTCAGGCCCCAGTAACAAAATGAAACCTCATCAGACAGGGGCACAGAGGAAGCTTTTCTTGCTAGTAAGAGAAATAACAGGCATCTTGTATGCAGGTCAGCCGATAGAAATCATGGGGTCCTGTACAGCCTACCTGACAGCACCCCCCCCCCCCTCCAAAAATATCAAATAATTTTTTTGCTAAAATGCAATGCCCATGATGCTAAGATTTGCAGCAATGGCAGAAATTATACCCTTTTTGAACAAGACCCATTAGAGTGAATAGCAGCATAAACGCAACTGCAGCCCACAGTGGTACCGATCAGGCACTGTGTTCATTCAGGCAGGGCTGGCCCTACCATGGGCCCCAATGGGTCCATTAGACCCAGGCAGCACTTGGAGAAGGGCAGCAAATTTACTCCCAAGATTTTTTTGTCAACGGCAGAACGCCACTCTGTCTTTACGGGAAGCAATCGCGGCCGCCTGACCCGTTGATTGGCTCCCCCTGTGGCCAATCGGTGTGTGCACGCCCCACTAGTCCAGCGAAGCAATGTACATGTACGTTGTTTCGTGGGACAGACAGAGCTGACCTGCAGTAAAACTACGACAGCTGGTCGGCAAGTGGTTAAAGAAAAAATTTACAAAAAAAAGATTAGCTAAACTCACAAGTGCTTTTTTACCAGTGCTATTCCTTTATACTGGCTTTTGAAATTTACAAATGCAGCAATTTAGAAATTGGATGAAAGGTTTAGCACTGAGAAACACTTTTTGAAAGATAAAAAGTGCATTTTATATACAACTATATATATCAGACCAAAATGAGGGACAAATGAGCAGGAAAGAGGGACTGAGGAACTTTGTTCCAAACCAGGGACAGTCCCTCAAAATCAGGGACAGTTGGGAGCTATGACAAAATATCCAGATCTGGACTTTTTCCTTATTCGTACATGGCACATCGAACACATTTAGGGACAAAATTAGGGTATTTTTTATATTGCTTGCATATATGGTATAAAGATGCCCCTACCATAGACAATGGTTCTCACCTTATTTTCTACACAGCTTTGACTATATGGGGCCCTCCTTACAGCAGTGGTGCCATATCAAATAGCATGCGCCAGCTTCTTCTTCTTCAGTTTGGATTTAAAACTGGCCTATTGAGGGCGCATAACATAAATACATTTAAGGTACATACACATAGATGTTTGCAGGCACCAAGGAGCTCTAGCATAAAACTCCCAGTGTTTTTTCAAGCCCAGGAAGTTGCAGGTCGTGCATACAGCCAGCCATGTAAATGCCCATGCTCCTATGCATTGCCATTTACCCTTGCATGTGTAAAGTCATCATAACAACTGTGACATCCATACAAGGGCAATAGCATCAGAGAACAGTATACCAAGTCCAAAATGTCAAGTGTAACAGAGTGGTTCTAACTTGAGGATAGTAAACATAAAAATGGCATATACGACAAGGTTTCAAGCAACGCAACAAGGGGTAGGCAGGATGAGTGGAGAAGGTAGAGGGAAGTAGTATCGAGAAAGAAAGTAGGAAAGCTTGGCCAAGTAGGACAGAAGGGAAGTGTTATAGGGAGGAGGTGGGCAGGGAGGGGGACCCTCCATAAGCTAAGTTTTAATACAATGAGAAAGGTAAATTAATTAAACACATTGTTAGCCTCATTGGGTCCAAGGTGGGTGTAGTGTAATTAAGCCTTGGGTCCCACGTTTAAAGCAATTTAAACTGGGAGTCATTAAGAATGCTGGACCTTTTTTCATGAATTATCATTAAAGTTATGCAGTCTTTGACTGCCTCTATCGAGACTCCTTCCATGGCCTTTGCTAACTTCTGTTTGGTCGCCATGAAGAGGCACATAGCCAACTGTTGTTGATGGAATTGAAAGCCTGGAATTAGACAATGTAGCAGAAAAATATTTAGCTTCCTTAGGGACAATCAAATGAAACAAGGTATGGAGAAGTCCAAAGACTCCAGACCAAAAAGAAGGTAATCGAGGGTAAGACCACCACATGTATAATATGTCATCTTATTGTCCACAACCCGGAAAACATCTGTCAAAATAGTTTGGTTTTGCTGAGGCTATCCTGGCTGGAACCTACTATGATCTAAGGAGAACTTTGTAGGCCCATTCTATCATGTTCATGTTGATAGAATATTTAGATATCTTAGACCAGACTTTATTCCAGTCTTCTAGTGCAGTCTGTTTTTGATCCATATAATCATGGATCAAAAACTGACTGACAAAACACACTTGTGAAAGGGGCTTTGAAGTGCACTCACTGCTTGTTGAGAATACGTAAATACTTTAGTGTACATAGGCTGGGCACAGGTGCCCTTTAAATTCTTGCTTTAGCTTGTTATACACAAATCCTTGTGGCGCTTTTTTTTCCCTTATTTTTCCAAAGATGATTTATTTTCAATTAGTGTGTTTTCAAATCCAGGACAGGTGCATACTGTTTACTGTGAGTGGCATATACTTTTTGTTGAAGAGTTAATATTTATTAAAACTGTTTCAAGTTTATGTTGGCTGACTTTTTGAAATGCACTTACCAACTTTTTAATTTGTATTCGACTGCTTTGCACAGCTTCTACGCAGTCATTGCTAGTACAAAATGGAGTCTGTCTGGCATTTACATCTACAGGTCTATTAAACAGAATCCTTATTTTAGAGAATATTGGGTATGTTTCTCCAGGTCTCTTGGCAATGCTGCCAATCTGCCTGTGTGTAAACAGAGTCTGCCTCCTGTACAGGATCCAGGGAGACAGGCTCGGCAGTATATTTTCATTTTTCTGGATAAAATCAGCCTTGTACTCTTAAGCAGTGAAATATAGTTTCATCTAGGCCAGCAGTTTCACTTTTTTTTTTTTTTTTTTTTACTAAGGCCCGAAATTGACCAAGGCTTCTTCCTACTCGATGTACTGCCTACACTGTGTAGCCCTATTTGCACCTAGCAGCAAACTTTGCCCCTTAAACTAGCCATCATGACCTGGTCATTCTTGATGGTATGTACACTATGAAAACAGATCATAGGAAGCCAGAGGGCAAAATTATATCCTTTACCTAGGCTGACCATAGAGGATGCGTGTAGGTAGGGTCCTTCCTTAACCTCAGAAGGGTCCCCAGGGAATATTAGTCAGAAGGCCATCCTGAAGAGTATTAGTGGAGAGGTTGGGGGTCCCCAGTGTACATATAATGTCAGTATATGACAAATCACAGGAGGTCTCTTCCCTCACTTCCTCCTAGGTAGTCATCTGCCATGTACAAAGTTCCAACATAAATAATCATGGTGAGACTTACACTTCCTCTCCCTCAAATTACCTATGCAGAACTTATCTTCCAGCAATGTCCTTTCTCTAGACTGGAGGTACATTGCCTTCAGTCACAGAACAGGAATCCAGTGCCTTGGGAAGAAAGGGTCCAAAATGCTGTGAATTCTTCTTAGAAGCCACCTGAAGCAAAATTCTCATCCAGTCTCAATTTTTAAAGGGAACAACAATTGTCAATTTTATTGTATTATTTTTAGAGGTTTTCATTTGATGTTTTTTTTTATATTGTTTATTTTTACTCCTCTTTATCCCACTCCCAGAAATCAGAATTAGGTTGGAAATCTGATGTTATATGGACACACAGTAATCACGCTTTGACTTAAATACAAACATTTAACTTAAAAATCTACTTTAATTTAGAAAATTTTTCCTATTTCAGTTGTCATATTGAAAATTTGAGGTACCAACACACCTTTAATATAGATATATTATTTATTATGCCCAAGTACAAAGGAAATCACGTATTTACAGTAGCACATATTTTACAGTATTTACCCTAATTATTTTTAAAAGTCTTAGGCCCCGTTCACACTGGGGCGATCCGACTTGGGGGGGCGACCTCCGAGGTCGCGGTGCGAGCAGCGCGCCGCGACCTCGGAGCGGCCGGCACGGACTTCATAACATTGAAGTCTATGACGGTCGCTCCGGGTCGCCCCAAAGAAGCTCCAGACCCTTTTTCTAAGTCGGAGCGACTTGTGTCGCTCCTATTAGAACGGGTCCGCAGCTTCCCTATGGAAGGCGACCTACGGCGACCTGTGAGGCGACCAGGTCGCCTCACAGGTCGCCTTAGTGTGAACGGGGACTTATAAGCTTGCTTTTCCATATTTTTTTTCATCATGTATTACATTTGGAAATTTGTAGATTAGCTGTTTAAGTGAGCTCTTAGACTGGCCATATATGGGTCAAAAATGAGATGTAGGAGACCCAGCAAGCACCACTCAGTTCAACAAAAGTATATTTAAAAATTGACTGAGTCACTTGAAAAGTTATTGGCCGATCATGACTGCATCCTATCAGATGCAGTCACTGTTCATCAGCACCACTGTATTCAGTCAGCTGTGGCTAATAAAGGAACCAAATGTAAGGCAACAGATCCTCCATGAGTCCCCTTTTTTTAGACTTCTGTAATAAAGACCCAGATGCCTTATAGGACTGGATTTCAGAGCTTGGGTGTCATCAGAACATTATCTGCATTGAATATGTACAAAATATTCTATAAATATTATGAAAATACCTCCCAGGAGCAAAGATCTAAGAGAGACCTAGAAGAAGCAGTGGAGAAGATGATAGTGGTTGGGGATGGAGCAGTGACTGCAATTCTTGCCATAGCAGCACTGGAGGAAGTCACTCAATTAGGTAGGTGGGTAATGATGTACAAGTATTCTGTGCATAGTTAGACATTAGGGCAACGGCGTTAACAAAAAACATACTAAATTAACTGACTTTTGTCCATTTTTGTCCCGTGTATGACTGTGGTATGGACCTTAAACTGTAAGATTCTCGGGAGCAGTGACCAATGTGGATAGGCTGTATTCTCTCCTGTACCTTGGAGCTATAAAAAAAAAACAGTGCTTGATCTGCTATACCCTATGATACTGTAAAATATAAAATGGGAATGGCAACAATTATCACTATATTCCAGATGTTTCAAAACTGCATACTAATTTTCTACCACCAAATGCTATCAAACAACCAATTGCACAGCGAGCCAGGTTACTAGAATACCCTTCATCAAATGGACTTAATTTCTTCAATACACGCTTTTGTTTCAGGACAATACTTTAATCCGTTCTAAAATACACGTTTTATTGTAATATCAAAGATAACAACAAAGCACTAAAACTCACGTGAAATGGTTTAAGCCTTAAAACCACAACTTGAAAGGAAACATTTGAATTTGGGAAAAGTCTGGAGAGACTGCGGTGGTGAGGCCTTTCTTGCCAACTTAAAGAAAGCTAAGTCCAAAGAATGTTCACCCACTTGGGACAATGAACTTTAGCTGCCTCCCCCAGCCAAAAGTATAAAACAAAAGAACAAAGGATAAAAATATAGACGAGAACAAAGAGTCTGTGTGGGCTGCCGGTAAACTTGCATGAACTGCTGGAAGTCCTAACGCAGCTGTGATCATTAGAATCTGCAAACCAACTTACATCGTGGCTGGTTCTTTAAAGCTTAACTCCAGCTAACCTTAAACATCTACCTGGCAGTAGGGGCTCTTTCTATACTGCAAGGGTTGAATGCTACTCTCCTCTCTTCAACGCTACTGGGACAGGGCCTGCCCCCCTCTCCAACATTCACACGTATGTGAAGATATCAGACTGGGGGCTCATCTTGGTGATGCCATTTTCTTACTGCCCAAACATGTCAATGGAGCTCCTAAAACTGATAAGCTAGCTTTGACTTTTTGAAAATAAAAACCCCAACAGGACTAAGAAAGCTCCCCCAACCCTGGCTGTATATGACAATGCTACGATTTGACAATTGACAGCTCAGGCACCCAGCTCTAAATTGTTGGAGGAAGGTAGGAGTGTCACCTGCCCCTGATACCCCAAATTTCTTCTTTTTTTTTTTCTCAGATCATTCAAACCTGTACTGAGCACAACTTAGCTTTGAGTACAATTCACTGCACATAGAATTCAGAGACCACCTAACAGGGTCCCTGGGAGTGTATTTTATGAAGACAGTGCAGTGTAACCCCCCCCCCCCTCCCCATTCTTTCTGTTTCCTATATTACCAATCACATTTAAACTTCCAAGGCAAGTTTGTACTGACTTTTTCATATCAGTTTTTGGAGTTCCTCTGCTGAAGAACAAATTTGGCTCACAAAAGGAGGAATTGTGATGGGCGGGTGCCTGGCTGCAGGGCTGGGACAAGGTGTGGGCAGGAGGGACGGTTGCCCTGGGCGCAATGGTTTATTGTAGGGATAGGGGGCGTCTTGACCCTAAGGGAAGGGGGGGCGCAGTTCAGCATCCTTGCCCTGGGCACTGGATGACCCTGTGCCGGCACTGCCCTTAAAAAAGCTAAACCATAGAGCAGGTAGTCTGAGCTTTCATGTATAAGGTTTGTTTTTAGTTTTGACAGCAGCTGAGGGTAAAGTTGCCTAAAGATTTTAGGCGACAGCTTCATGTTTGTGGTTATATTGGGTGATGATCATGTAGGGCAGCCCAAACCGCCTGAAAGTATAAAAAAAAATCTCATGTGACCACCTAGGTTTCCCCTAGAATTCTATTCCAGGACTGGTAAGAAACTCTACACACCTCTTCTCATTCACTGCTTAAAAAAACTTAAAGTTAACCCACTAAATAACAAACACTACCTCAATTGCGCTTTCAAAATCAAATTTTTAGAAAACCCCACTATATGTTTGCTATGTGTTCCTATTCAAAGAGCACAACTACAAAAAAAAAAAAAATTTTTGTTAACTTTTAGATGTTTGTTAGGAGAAAGCATCATGGCAGACTGCAAGTATTTCTGAACAAGATCAGGGTGAGTCTGTCGCATTAAAAAGGCTTAGAACTTTTACTTGGAGCTTTTTCATAATCAGCATGATATTATTCAGACCAAAAGTGAAATAACTTCAGTAAAACAAAGCAAAGAGGTGCCAGATAAACTTGAACCATTTGATCCTCATCATAGTCCTTCTTACATCAGAATCTGCGTCAGAGTCCCCTCTGTCATCAGAGTACCCATCAGAATTTCCTCTTACGTTAGGGTCCCCATCAGAGTCCCTCTTACATCAGAATCTACATCAGAGGCCCTTCTTACAGCATCCTCCGTAACTTCAAGGTCCTTCTTTTATCAGAATTCACATCCGACTGCCACCCTACATCAGGGTCCCCCTTACATTGAGGTCTCCATCACAGTGAAGATTGTGCACATCAGCTGTGGGCCACATGTGGCCCATGGGCGATAGGTTGGGAACTGCTGTTCCAAATGAACAGCACCTCACCACACTGAACAAGGTCCCGTGTATTGTGGTAACATGCAATAAACATGTGTTACCAAAATGCACGAGTGTAAAGCTGGCCAAAACATAAGAGCACTTATACTGGACCACCCTGAGAAGGCTTTCTTCTTGCTGGTTGTGGCTGCAGTATAATTACCTAAACTGAAGCTCCACTGAAATCTTTTCCTAGAGGTACGGCCTCTATTCCTAGTCCTACAAAGCTCTTACTTCACTCATGTGCGGCCGGATGCATGTAGATTGGGACACTGTGTGGTCACACTGGGTTCGATTTACTAAAACTGGAGAGTTCAAAATCTGGTGCAGCTGTGCATGATAGCAAATTTGCTTCTAACTTTAGCTTATTCAATTAGGCTTTGGCAAATAAACATGGAAGCTGATTCGTTTCTATTTAGAGCTGCACCAGATGTTGCACTCTCCAGTTTTAGTAAATCAACCCCACTATATAGATACCCATGGAGCTGCAGTTTAAAGGAGATGTACAGCCAAAGCTCCAGATGACGATGTGTTCTACATCGAAACGCGTCTAGCGATTGGTCGAGCGAATCACGTAACCCTGGCCGGTGGAGTGGATGCTGCGGGAGCAGCTAGCCGCCGAGCCGCTCTCTCTATTTCTGCATGTTATTGTGCTGTGTTTGTGAGTATATCCCCATTGTTTTACCCTAAATAAATACTTTTTAAAAACGATCTTCACCATGAATGGCTCTCTTTTCATGAGGACATCAGAGATGAATCTGTATTCACAGCAATAATTGCACATCAAGTGGAGAAGCAGTGTACAACAGCTCTTACATGCCTGAAAACAATCATTTGGCGGTGAGTAGATAACCAAAGGGGGAGACCCCGAATAAAGCACAGATCGAGCACCTAAGCACCTGTATGATTTTAAGTGGAAAGATTCATCACAGCAATATGATGATTTAATGGACACTGATTTATTTATACTTGCACTGATTTAACAGGAATTGATGATTTGATTTAACAGCACTTTATGATTTTCATGCATTTTTATGAAGTTCATGATTTTCTATATATTTATATATTTATAAATTTCTTGATAGCATTATTTATAAGTTTAAGCAGCGCTGCAAATCACAGTTTTATATATTTTAAAAGAGCACCAAGCACTTTTACACTGCAGCTAGCAGCTTTTAACACATTTACTAGTATATTTTGGCACATAAGCACTTTTTCCATAAGCGCAGGGTCCCCTCAGTTTCACAGTCCAGGCATTGCGCCATCACGACCATGGAGTCGGAATCGGCCAGGTCCCGGGACCGATACTCCGCTGAGAGCCTGAGCCGGCCACTCCCCGCCCCCTCCACAGCCCAGCGCTCCAATGAGCGAGGAGGAGGCAGAGCAGAGAGCTGTCAGAACCAAGCAATCGGCGGTGTTTGATCGCTCGGTTCTCAGTGCAGAGGCACCGGGGGACCGATGCTGCATCGGACCGATGCTGCATCCACCTAGGTAAGTATAAATGAGGGAAAAAAAACAAACCCCATCCTTCTTTTTTAGGTATATATAACCTATTGCAATCACTTTAAGCATGGGGAAAGCAGCTAATGATAGAGTACTAAAAGTACAACTGTCTTTACAGATTCGAAAGGTTGATGGCTAAAAGGATGGCTTTTGGATTGAACTGCATTGTGGGTAAAGACTAATTTGCTGACCAGTATAATCAGACAGTCCCCAAAAATGTAAGAAATATTTATTTTCTAATACAAGCACTTTTTTAGTGCTGTCAATTAAGGCATTGCTTTAGATAGATATCGTACGTTCACATCACTCCCTGCCCTCAAGGAGCTTACAATCTAAGGTTCCTAACTCACATTCATACATACCCAAACTAGGGCCAATTTAGACAGGAGCCAATTAAACCATCTAGCTACTTCATGCACAGATGTCTATGCAAGTTGCACCTGAACTTGCAAAAAGTAGTGCAAGAACTACTTTCAAAATCGATTTGACCGCTTCCATTTCGGACAATAGGGACTTGACATGCAATTTGAAACGTATGAAATTATTAAATCACATGACAAGTCGCACCGGTGTGACCGCCCCGGGGGCTTAATGATACATCACTTATATCTGAAGTATAATAAAAAATCAGATAAATATAACTGATCCCAATTATGACTAAAGTGTTTATATCAAAACGACTTACAGAAAGGGAAAATAAAGAGAAATCTACTTCCTCGGTATGGAAATGAGACTGGCAATCCTCAGGTGAGCTAAAATTAAACCATTAAATAAAATGCCATTAGGCTGCAAATTATTTTTGAAAGTACTTTTTTCTAGGCAATTATCTATAAATGAGCCGTTATTTGGAGACTGCTTTTAATTTCTTACATTAAAAGCATGGTTTTGCTGTTAGTTTCAGAACTAAAAAAAAAACCTTTTTAAAGACAAACTTTTTTAAACTAATGTAATAAATGGTGCAGTTGAAAATTTCCTCTAGTCTCGGTCACACTAGACTTGGAAAATGCATGCGTTAATGACCGTTACATTGTAACTTCTGAGTCTTCTGTATATTTGCAAAATATCTATGGTGAATCACACAATTCAGTAATTTGGGCAATCTTGATCCATGAATTGATCGTATGATTCTCTGCGGAGCGGACAGATCTGCATGCTTATAGTCAGGAAAATTGAAAAATGTAAAATTCACAGCTTCTCCTGGATTGTGAATCAATTTGCCAATCACTAACTCATCAATGTTCATGCTTGATATTTTTAGGCACGCCTCTGTTGCATTTTTATTCAGTATAGAATTGATCATTTTGAAATGTTTCTAAACTCAACAATAAAAGGTAATATATTGCAGTTTACCTGTTCTCAGATGTTGTGGCTGCATGGGTTTTATTTTTCCAGGCTTTTTTTCCTTTATTTTCACCTGGTGATCCTACCAGTAAATCATTTAATTTCCTAGGGTGGCAGGACAGATCACTGCATAGGACAGGAGATTATGTTGAGAGATGTTAAGACTATAGAACAGCTCCCCCTCTCCACATCTCCATAACAAGGGGGGTCCTTTATTCCACAAAAAAGAACTAGGAAGGCTAATAACATTGTTACAAGGATGCTTTAAATGTACTTTAAAGTGATTGTAAGGCCCCATGCACACGGGGCATCAGAAAAAACGAGCTGCAGAGCCACTTCTAACGCCAGGAAAAAGCAGTTGTAAAATCGTGCTTTTAGTAGCTTTCTCCATTGGCGTTATTGCACGTTTGGCCACATTGGCTTTTACCAGCATTTTTCTGCCTCCATTCAAAATCAATGGTTGCCTATGAGCCGTCTTTGATACGGCTTTTAGCCCATTGATTTGAATGGAAGTCGCATCACAAGTCAGATGAGGATGATCCTTCTTGTGGTGCGACTTGCATTCTGAAGATCTTGAGGGGGAACTCCATGCCAAAACACTGGCATGGGGGTCCCCCCAGGTTCCAAACCAGGCCCTTCAGGTCTGGTATAGAGTTTGATGGGAGCCCCTACGCTGAAAAAAACGGCGTGGGGTTCCCCCCAAAATCCGTACCATACCGTTATTCGAGCATGGAGCCCGGCAGGTCAGGAAAGGGGAGAGGATGAGCGAGCGGTCCCACCCCCTCCTGGGCCATACCAGGTCATAGGCCCTCAACATGGGGACGAATGGCGAACCTGCTGGACGAATGGCGAACGTATCACCATCCATCTGTTTTCAGAGGATTTTGTCGAATTGGGTGCTAGGAGGGTGTCAGCGGACATCCACCTCCCCATAGAGGTCAATGGGTGGCCCGAACTAGTCCGCCTGAAGAACGGATAGGCGATCAGTCCCATTGTGTGAAAGGGGCCTAAAGGGTCAATAAAGTTGGAGATCAGCTCTAAAGGAATGTTGGGACTGTAGCTTTTATTATTACAACATTAAGATCAATCAGGTAGTTGTAATCAGTGCCGGAGCAAGGTCATCGAGTGCCCAGGGCAAAGATGCCAAACTGCGCCCCCCCCCCTTTCCCTTAGGATTAGGGTCAGGGCGCCCCTATCCCTGCAATAAACCATTGCGCCCAGGGCAGCCCCCCTCTCCCTTCTGCCCACCCCTTGTCCAGGCCCTGGTTATAATGAAAGCATACCCTCCTACTTAGCAGTCAGTGTGAGACAGGGTATGGTAAGACCTACTGTATGTCATCATCTGTAGAACAGAAGCAGGTTAGAATCTCCCACAAAGCTTGGTAAAATTCTTGCAATGTACATCGTTCACCTAGTGCTCTGTCTGTTAGCTAACCAGTAAAATTAGACAGTGAACTTACAATACTGAAGACAGAAAGTCCACTCTGATTGATCTTTATTCTACATTTTATTTAGTCCACAGCATAGTTCTCCCTATACTGAATACATTCCAAAAGTCACATCACAGATTGTAAAATACAGTGTGCATGCTTAGAAAGCAACCTACAGAGATGCTTAGAATATCCAGGGATGATTTTCGCACATAACAAATGTGGGATATGAAGCTTTTAAGAGATGGCATGATACCAGACTGCATAATGGCCCTTTGTAATGGAGGAACAATGGTTTATTATAATGGTAAGTCAGAAGGTCATAGTGCGTCCTCACTTGTTCTGCAGAGGAATCTAAGCTTAGCATCCTCTGCTATGTTTGGCGGTTCTGCAGGCAGTACTGATGTAATGTGATAACTAAAGCAAGATATGGCAGGTTATACGTCTCCAAGAGAGCCGGTTCTCAGAATACTCATGTTGTCGTGTCTTTATGGAAAATGCTTCAGTTAATGCCCCCTGGAGCACTTCCATTTTCCCAATGGTGATTGGCGTATACTGTATAGAGTGCCCTCTATCAGAGCAACTCATACAACAGAAGTACATGGTTTAGTGTACATACCATCTCTATAGCTGCGTAATGCCTTTGCCTGTGCAGGTCCTACACAAGAAAAAGGAACTTTTAACCCCTACCGTATGCAGCTATACAGCCTCACTGGACTGTGCTTTTTTCCATTGGGGCCGCATATACTGTATATGTATCTGTGTTCGTGCTGGGAGTGCACCACACAGCACGCTCCTAGAACAGAGACTGATACTCAGCAATGCGGTGCGATTCATATGCGATGTCTGGCATCGCACTAGTGTGAACTGGCACTTAAAGTTAACCTGTGCCTAGACTATGCATGCTAAAATATTTACACATTCTGAACAAGCAATAACAGCCTTTTAAAACAAGCTCTCATTCATCTCTGTAGCTATAGATGTGGATCTTCAATGTTCATAATCATAACTAAACATGTGCATGATGGAAAAATTTGTTTAGTTTCATTTTGTTTAGATTTGTTAATCCAGTTATTTAGTTTAGTTAAATTTGGTTGATTCATTTAATTTGTATTCAGGATTTCGTATTCGGAATTCAGTTTCAGAATTCGTTTTATGTCTCTTTTGAATTTTTTTTTTTTAATTTTCCGATCTCAATTCGAAGCGTTTGAATCAATAAATTTCGGATCAGTTGAATCGAAAAAGGTTAGATTTTTTTTTAATTGAATGCGGCAAACAAAAGAAAAATCTTCATCAAATGATTACAATGACTCTTTAAATAATCTTTGGATTAACAAAAACAGCATTATTTTCTAAATGGTACTTTAATAACATGCACAGTCTTTGATTTCAGAAATATGTTTACAGTTCAAATTCGAATGGAATTCAATGTAAAATTTTGTTTTTTATTCGGAGCATTCGGTAACTTCGTTTATACTATAATTTGGGTATTAGGACATATCAGAATAATAAAAAATTAGTCTGAATATTTATTCGGAAAAAAACAAACCACACATACCGTATATACTCGAGTATAAGCCGACCCGAATATAAGCCGAGACCCCTAATTTTACCACAAAAAAGTGGGAAAACTCATTGACTCAAGTAAAAGCATAGGGTGGGAAATGCAGCAGCTACTGGACCCAACTGGACCACCATGAGACACAAAACAGGGGCTGCAGGCATGGTACAGGAGATGGCGCAGGTCATAGTACAGGCATTGCACAGGTCATGGTAAGGGCATGGCACAGGTCAGGGCACAGGTGATGGTACAGGCATGGCACAGGTCATGGTACAGGCATGGCATAGGTCATGGTACAGGCATGTCACAGGTCAGGGTACAGGCATGTCACAGGTTATGGTACAGGCATGGCACAGGTCATGGTACAGGCATGGCACAGGTCATGGTACAGGCATGGCACAGGTCGTGGTACAGGAGATGGTATAGGCATGGCACAGGTGATGATATAGGCATAGCACAGGTGATGGTACAGGCATGGCACAGTAAGTGCAGGCATGGCACAGTAAGTGCAGGCATGGCACAGTATGTACAGGCATGGCACAGTAGGTACAGGCATGGCACAGTAGGTATAGGCATGGCACAGTATGTACAGGCATGGCACAGTAGGTACAGGCATGGCACAGTAGGTACAGGCATGGCACAGTAGGTATAGGCATGGCACAGTAAGTACAGGCATGGCACAGTATGTACAGGCATGGCACAGGAGATGCAGTGCTGCGGGCATGGTACAGGAGAATGTCCTGTACCATGCCCGCAGCACTGCATGAGGAAATGCAGGGGCTGCGGAGGAGTCTCACTTACCTGTCGGTGAGGTGTCTTCGATTTAAAAATTGCGCCACCCGGCGCCACCAATACGTCACCGCAAATGCACCGCCGATGCTCGGGAAAGGCCAAACACGTTCGGCTATTCCCGGGCATGCGGTACATGTGCAGTGACATGTCGGCGCCATTTTTAAAAAGATACTCTAGCCAGTGACTCGAGTATAAGCCGAGGGGTGCATTTTCAGCATGAAAAAACATGCTGAAAAACTCGGCTTATACTCGAGTATATACAGTATCTATTCACAACAGAAGCACTAAAATATCAGATTTTTTTACATGATAGTAGATATTGTAAACCTGCCTGCCCCGTTATCTAAGTAACCGGAAGATGTTCCTAAATACAATGAAAAAAAATTATAAACGCAGCACTTTTGTTTTTGCCTCCTTTTTGCATGAGCTGAACTCAAAGATCTAAGACTTTTTCTATGTACACAAAAGGCCTATTTCTCTCAAATAAAAATCTATATAAATCGGTGTTATTGAGCACTTCTCCTTTGCCGAGATAATCCATCCACCTCACAGGTGTGGCATATCAAGATGCTGATTATTGCACCAGTGTGCCTTAGGCTGGCCACAATAAAGGTGACTCAAAATGTGCAGTTTTACTGTATTGGGGGGTCCGAAAACCAGTCAGTATCTGGTGTGACCACCATTTTCCTCACGCAGTGCAACACATCTCCTTTGCATAGTTGAGCAGGTTGCTGATTGTGGCCTGTGGAATGTTGGTCCACTCCTCTTTAATGGCTGTGAGAAGTTTCTGGATATTGGCAGGACCTGGAACACGCTGTCATATACGCTGATCCAGAGCATCCCAAACATGCTCAATGGATGACATGTCCGGTGAGTGTGCTGGCCATGCAAGAAGTGAGATGTTTTAAGCTTCCAGGAACAGTGTACAGATCCTTGCAACATGGGGCCATGCATTATCATGCTGCAACATGATGCTGGTGATGGTCATGGATGAATGGCACAACAACGGGCCTCAGGATCTCGTCACAGTATCTCTGTGCATTCA
This sequence comes from Pelophylax lessonae, assembly GCF_965119305.1. Classification (NCBI taxonomy): domain Eukaryota; kingdom Metazoa; phylum Chordata; class Amphibia; order Anura; family Ranidae; genus Pelophylax; species Pelophylax lessonae. Next base: position 77,581,056 of record NC_138769.1, on the reverse strand, counting down.
AAATGCCATCAATAAAATGCACCTGTGTTCATTGTCCATAACATATGCCTGCCCATACCATAACCCCACTGCCACCATGGGCCACGCGATCCACAATGTTGACATCAGCAAACCGCTCATCCACACCACGCCATACACGCTGTCTGCCATCTGCCCTGTACAGTGAAAACCGGGATTCATTTGTGAAGAGAACACCTCTCCAAAGAGCCAGACGCCATCTTTGAATAACTTCACATTACAGGTAGCTAGAGAAATAAGTGAGCGCTTGTTTCTCGCCAATGCTTGAGAATACGGTATGTAAATAGTTTATTGCCCAAAGTCTGGACACAGGTGCACTTTAACCACTTACCGCCCGCCCGCCGTCATATGACGGCGGGACGGTGCGGCTATTATCCTGGGCGGACGTCATATGACGTCCGCCCATTCAAGCACGGCAGGCGCGCGATCGCGGGCGCGCCGCCGTGCACTGCCGGTGTCGGTGTGTCCCCGGGACACAGCCGGTCACCGGCAGGGGGGAAACAGCCAATAGGCATGGCTGTTTCCCACGTGATCGGCTGTGTTCCAATGACACAGCCGATCACAATGGAGGCGGCCGGGAGATGACCGCGCATGCGCGATCGGGAGCGCGCAGCGCGGTCATGTCGGTGGCACTGTGTTCCGTAGGAACACAGCTGTCACCGGCGGTAGTAAACAGTCACTGACAGTGACTGTTTACTATGTGATCGGCTGTGAATCCATTCACAGCCGATCACAAAATGTAAACACAGAGCAGTAACTCACTGTTACTAGCTCTTCTCTCCTCATACAGTTTCCAGTATGAGGGGAGAAGAGCTAGAAATAGTGAGTTACTGCTCTGTACACATGTACAAAGTAAAATCACACTAAAATCACAGTAATAAAGGTCCCCCCACACAGTCCTCAGCCCCCCCCAATGTCACCTGTCACCCAACAGTCACCTCATCAGTGCCCAGAAATTGACACCCATAACGTTCACATGTGAGCGCAGCGATCGCGGGCAAAATCACCGCGATTCTGCCCGCGATCCGGAAATCATTGCAAATTGCGGGACGCCTGTGCGTTGCCCGTGATTTGCAATAGCACCCCAAACGCTGTGCGATGTTGCCGCCATTTCCGCCTGCCGAATCGCAGTAACATCGCGCAAACATCGCATGACGCCCAAAAAAGTACAAGAGTTTCTTTGGGGCGTCATGCGTTGTTTGCGTGATGTTACCGCGATTCGGCAGGCGGAAATCGCAGCAACATCGCACAGCGGGCAACGCACAGGCGTCCCGCCATTTGCAATGATTTCTGGATCACGGGCAGAATCGCAGTGATTCTGCCCGTGATCGCTACGCTCACATGTGAATGTAGCCTAAAGTTCACCGGTCACCAGAGACTGCCATCAGTACCGCCGTGCACCATCGCCCGTCACCTGTCACCCATCAGTGACCATCGCCCCGTCACCTGTCACCCCATCAATCACCGTCACCTGTCACCCCATCAGTCATCGTCATCTGTCACCCCATCAGTCATCGTAACCTGTCACCCCATCAGTCATCGTCACCTGTCACCCCATCAGTCACCGTCATCTGTCACCCTATCAATCATCGTCACTTGACACCCCATCAGTGATCGTCACTTGTCACCCCATCAATCATCGTCACATGTCACCCGGTCAGTGATTGTCATCTGTCACCTCATCAATCATCGTCACCTGTCACCTCATCAATCATCATCACCTGTCACCCCATCAGTCATCATCACCTGTCACCCCATCCGTCATCGTCACCTGTCACCCCATCAGTCATCGTCACCTGTCACCCCATCAGTCATCGTCACCTGTTTGCCATATACATGCAATCACTTACTGACCGCCTAACGACTATATGCGTCGGCCATTAAAAGCTAAATACTGGGGTTATGGCAGAAGATAGCCCCCATAACCCCGGTATTTTTTGAAACGGCGGGCGGTCGGCTTTCAGATAAGGGTGGTCCCAGTGGCGGATTCGCCGCGGAATTACCCTTACGGTGCAGGGGAAGAGGTGCCCCCCCCCCTCCTGCCGCGTCCCAGACGTTTTCCCAGCTTACCGGACCCGCCGGCAGCGGGGAAAACTATCCGGTCCCGGATCCTCAGAGACAGGAAGTCGAGTGAGGGCAAGATGGCCCTCACTCAACTCTATGGTCTTGGAGGACCGGAGCTACGTCAAAAGACGTTGCCTAGCAACCGGTTTAAAGGGCCGCTTTTTTTTTTTTGCTTTTTTTTTTTTCCTCTTTCAACAATTTTTTTTTTTTTTTTTTCTTTTTTAGTGTAGTTGTGAGGTGTGAGGTCTTTTTGACCCCAGATCTCACAATAAAGAGGACCTGTCATGCCTATTTCTATTACAAGGGATGTTTACATTCCTTGTAATAGGAATAAAAATTATCAAAACATTTTTTTTTTTTTAAACTGTGTAAAAATAAAAAAATAATAAATAAAATAAATAGGAAAAAAAAAAAAAAAAAAAATTAAAGCGCCCTGTCCCCGTTAGCTCGCGCGCAGAAGCAAACGCATACGCAAGTCCCGCCCACATATGTAAACGGTGTTCAAACCATACATGTGAGGTATCGCCGCGATCGTTAGAGCGAGAGCAATAATTTAAGCCCTAGACCTCTTCTGTAACTCTAAGCTAGTAACCTGCAGAAATTTTTAAAATGTTGCCTATGGGGATTTTTAAGTACCAATGTTTGGCGCCATTCTGTGAGCATGCGCAATTTTGAAGCATGACATGTTGGGTATCTAATTACTCGGCGTAACATTATCGTTCACATTATGGAAAAAAAATTTGCTAAATTTACTGTTTTCTTATTTTTTAGATCAAAAAAGTGATTTTTTTTCAAAAAAATCGCATTTGGAAGACTGCTGCGCAAATATGGTGTGATAAAAAATATTGCAACGATCTCCATTTTATTCTCTAGGGTCTCTGCTAAAAAAAAATATATAATGTTTGGGGGTTCCAAGTAGTTTTCTAGCAAAAAAATGATTTTTAGCTTGTAAACACCAAGTGTCAAAAATAGGCCCAGTCTTAAAGTGGATAAATGGACAACTTTGTGTAAAGCGCTACTTGGATGTTAGGCCTATGTATGTGGCCAGGCTGTGAAAAAGTGTTACATATGTGGTATTGCCATACTCAGGAGGAATAGCAGAATGTATTTTGGGGTGCAATTTTTGCTATGTACATGCTATGTGTTAGAAATATTGCATAAATGGACAGCTTTGTGTAAAAAAAAATGTGTTTTCATTTTCTTTCCACATTTTCCAAAAACTTGTGGAAAAAAATGACATATTCAAAAGACTCATTATGCCTCAAAAATTATACGTTGGGGTGTTTGCTTTCCAAAATTGGGTCATTTTATAGGGGTTTCCATTGTCCTGGTGCTCCAGGGCCTTCAAAAGTACGATAGGTTGTCAGGAAATTATATGTGAAATTTGTGCTCCTAGAATGCCGGACGGTGCTGGTTGGATGTTAGGCCTCTGTATGTGGCCAGGCTGTGAAAAAGTCTCACACATGTGGTATCGCCATACTCAGAAGGAGTAGTAGAATGTGTTTTGGGGTGTAGTTGCAAGTATACATGTGCTGTGTGAGAGAAATAACCTGTTAATACGGCAATTTGTAAAAAAAAATAAAATAAAAAAAAAAATCTTCATTTTGCAAAGCATTGTGGGAAAAAATTACAACTTCAAAAAACTCACCATGCCCCTTATTAAATACCTTGGAATGTCTACTTTCCAAAAAGGGGTCATTTGGGGGGTATTTGTACTTTCCTGACTTTTTAGTGTCTCAAGAAATGAGATAGGCCTTCAGTACATCAGGTGTGATCAAGTGTGATCAATTTTCAATGATTCGCACCATAGCTTGTGGACTCTATAACTTTCACAAAGACCAAATAATATACACTTACTTGGGTTATTTTTACCAAAGATAAGTAGCAGTATAAATTTTGGCCAAAATTTGTGAAGAAAAATTACTAATTTGCAAAATTTTATGACAGAAACAAAGAAAAATGCGTTTTTTCACAATATTTTCAGTCTTTTTTTATTTATAGCACAAAAAATAAAAAACCCAGTAGTGATTAAATACCATCAAAAGAAAGCTCTATTTGTGTGAAAAAAAGGACACAATTTTTGAATGGGTACAGTGTTGCATGACTGAGTAATTCTCAGTCAAAGTGTGAGAGCGCTGAAAGCTGAAAATCGGTCTGGGCAGGAAGGGGGTGAAAGTGCACTGTAGGTAAGTGGTTAAGCTTTGTGTTTGTACCAGGAAAAATAAAGAGCACTTGAACATTTTTCACATTTCTACACAAGAGTATCAAGATTATGTGACTTGATGCACAGGTATAGTTCATGAATCTTCCTGAGCGTATCGGTTCTTTTTATTCATGGTTTTTGTTGAATCTGCATTTCATTTGTATATCATTTCAAACTTCTCCCTGCTTTTACAAACAGCTGCAGAGGTCATATGTGGTACAGGCTGCAACCAACAAGCTCTCACCAGGTCAATCAATAGATAAGGGGATAATGTGGACAACATAGCTTACAAATAATACATATATACAGTCCTATTTATAGAAAATACATTGGGTCTGATTTACAGAGAAAATGAACAAGAGCAGGAATCGTTTGCTACGATACTCTTGCATTGCTGTGTGTGAATGTACGCATGCATAGTAAATGTCTGAATCTAGCACTGATATTCAATGTGCGTAATGGGGTCCTAGTTTGCAGGGGCTGACTGGCAACTTTCAGCCCAGGGGGCAAGTACAAACCAGAGGCCCATGGTGCAGCAACTTAGCCCCCCTCCCACTCTTCCCGGGCCTCCTCCTGACCCCCATTCCAGGCTGAAGCTCCGCTCCAGGTACTCTCTACTCACCAGCCAAATCTGGTTTCCCGACCTGGCCAGCAGGAGCGGTTGGGGGGAGCTGGGACAGCTCGGTCGGGGCTGGCTGGAGGAGGAGAGTCTGCAGTGGGACGTGGAACTGTCCGTTGCCTTTGCTCAGACACAGCCTACACCATCCATGCTGGGGGGGAGGCCTGCGCTCTGTCCTTTTGTCTTCATCCCACACTCAGTAGGTCAGCAGTGGAGACTTTTTACTTCTCTTCACCAGGAATCCTTTAGGCATGTCTGTGGCAGAAGCGGTGCAGCCTTTTTATGGGGCATCAGAGTGGACCGGGGGGGCGACTGCCCCCCTGCCCCCTGGCCCAGTCCTTCCCTGCTAGTTTGCCATATGTGTTGAACATCAAGATAATGCTGCTTTTGTGATTTATGCTCTATTACTGTACACCAAAGGAATGTGTGTGACAACGCTTACTTACTCATTAGGGCCAGTTCAAACTAGAATCGCACAGGAACATGGTCCCCGCTCCTGTTCGATTCTTGTGCATCCCCATGCAGCCCATTCATTTGAAAGGGTTGCAAACTGCGCCAGAACCCACAAAAAGTAGTAAATGCACTACTTTGAAAAATGTGCCACACCAAATTGCATGGTACTGTAGTGCTATGCAGTCTGGTGCCCACAAATGGACTGCGTTTGAAATTTGCATTTGGGGCACTGTTAACAATGTATTGGCTTCTGCAGCAGATCGCAAGGGCACAGAAAGTGTCTTTCCCGCATCGCATTCTGATGTGAACCGCCCCTTAGATTTTAATAACAGCTAATATGACAGATATGCCAAACAATGAAATGTGCATGTACCAAGCCCAAGCAGAGTGACATGTAAAAAAAAAAAAAAAAAAGCACCCTGTGCAACAGGGTTCTAGTAAGAGAGGGCACACCAAGCCAATCAGTTCATGTGTTGACAAGAAACATGCTGATAGGAGGAGATAGCAGAGTGACAGAGAGATGAGCTCATCAATGTGCTGCTGGAGAATGGGCAAAGTGACAGGTTCAAACCAACTTTCATTCATCTGTCATTCAGGTTTTTTTTTTTTGTTTTTTTTTTTTAGGAAACAAGAGCTGTATGAAGAAGCCTTCAGAGATCATTGAGCTCCCAAACGGTTGGATGCCACTGGTAATTTAAAACTATTCACATGCAATATTCCAAATTTACTGAGTATAAATAAAGGAAATACATTGAATATTACTTAACATAATTGTTCTATCATAATGTGGATTTTCGCAAATGACATACCTCCAGTCTGTATGGACAGTATGACAGCTTGCTGACTCCAGCATGGCAACTTGTAACGCTGCTTTAACTGACATCATATGCAGGTCAAAGGCCACACCTTTGATGTGCATATGAAGGAAACAGACTAAATACAATGTAACAATAATGGTATTACATTGTATCACTTATTTATGCTTCTGAACAATAAAGAGTTGTGCTAGCACAATGCTTGCACAACTCTTCTAAACTTGGAACATTGAGCAGATCCTGCTCCTAATTAACTAAATAGGCACAAGCTCCTTGTTAATTAGGAGTGTTCTCTGTTCTGTGGCTGTGACAGACACAGCTTGCAAAACAAGGAATAAGGAGCTGGAGCTGCCTGCTCCGATCCCTCTTCCCCTCCTTGCCCACAGGTTATCTGCTTAGGTATTGTGACAGTTTTCTGTGCCATTATGAAGGTTTCCCCTCTTAATGACCAGGCCATTTTTCAGATTCGGCACTGAGTTACTTTAACTGACAATTGTGCTGTCGTGCGACGCTGTACCCAAATAAATTTACCCTATCAGCATGCTTCTTGTCAGCACGTGAAACTGATTGGCTTAGTGTCCAAATCGCGACCGCCGGAACCTCAAATCAGCTTCCGCTGGGGCGAATGGGCGCGTGCGTCCCCACCCAAGATCCTGCGAAGCGACCTACAGTTACATCCTTTCGCAGGACAAAGCCAACATGCCGCAGTTCATGTACTGCTGGCGGTCGGCAAGTGGTTAATTTCCTGGATTGTTTAGAAGCACTGATACAGAGAAAATCTCGGCTGTCATTCCGACAGCCAGGGTTTGGCAGCAATAGCAATGTGGGAGTTGCACTAGCCGGAGAGGGACAGAGCATATGGGGGTTTATGCTCTAAACTCAGCTTGTTCATTTAAGCTTTGACAATAAAACCTGTGAACTGATTGTTTTTTGTGCAGAAGTGAGCCTGGTGCACTCCTCAGCTTTAGTAAATAAACCCCACAGTGTACAACCTCTGAACTTTAATAAAGTGTTTGCTGGCCCAAAGTTCATAAATGGCTAATGATGTTAAACTATGTGACTGCTAAAGCCCCCTCATTTTCCTGAGAAAGCAAGTTATAAAACCAGGACTCACATTATGGCTCCATTCACACCTGGTCATTTTGGGATTGCGGCAGAATCGCTGCTATTCTGCCCGTGATTTTAAAACACACTACAAACGCAAAACGCAGGTTCAGGTGCCATTACTTTGCGGTGCAGCTTTGCTGTAATTCTTCATGATTGCCATGCTATAAATCAAGCAACAACAACGGCAAAACCAATCCCAATCCCGGCAACACCGATATCTCAAAAATGACCAAGTGTGAATGGAGCATAGGCAAAACAAAAAACTGGCATTGTTGGTCATCTATTCAGGATTCCATTTCGTTGAGGTTATTATTAATTACGTTTTTCAAGACAATGTAAAATCCCTTAGAATTATAAGTGGTGGGATGGGTGTTTAGAAAGAGTCAAGGCATGTTTCAAGAGAAAGAGAAAACTGGGATATAAAACTAAACACTGAAACAAGATTCATGCTTTTGGTCAAAATGGAAAAGTCACCAGAATAGCAATGAAAGTTACTTCAATGGTTAACTGTAGCAGGCAATAATGAGAAAGCAGCACTGCTCCAGGTGATACAATCCCCTCTCTGAAAGGCAAGGTGTGGGTCCAGTCTATGATCTGGGCGTAACAGGCAATGTTACATAGTTACATAGTAGGTGAGGTTGAATAAAGACAATAGTCCATCCAGTTCAACCTGTGTAGGTGTGTGTGGCCTTAATCATCTCTCATACCCCTGAATGCTCTGATCTTTGAGATGTACCTCTAAGAGTCTTTTGAAAGCCACCAAACTTCCCGCAGAAACCACTGTAATGATGTCGTGCCCTGAGTACCCTAAAAGCTGTCGCGAGCAACTATCTTGTCCCCACGGGCAGCCATCTTGTTCAGTGACACAGGCAGCATTCCAGTTTAAGCTGTAGCAGCAGATGTGTACTCAGCAGAGATATTTCCTTCCCCCAGCTCTCTCACTCAAAGTAGCCTCCACCTTCCCTTTGGCATTAGATGCAAGGCCTCAAAAGAGTGCCTTATCTCAAAACACATGCTGGTTGGCAGGTTGTAAAGTCTTATCTGCCCTTCTAGCAGGAGTTGGGTCTCCGAGAACAGCAGGGGGTCTGAGCAGATGTCCAGTGAAGCTGCCTTGTAAATTCCCCAAGCCAAATTGTTAATTTACATCTCACAATCCATACTCAAGTCATAACTGTTTACCTGAATATAACATATTAACAAAAAGTAGATATTTTAATGCCGCATAGCACGCTGATCGTGACGAGACCACACATGGTCACCCTGTAGTACAGGAAATTGAAACGATCGATAAGATATCCTCTCTGTGATAAAATATATTCATGTTTGATATTGTTTGAAAGCAAATGACATGCTTAGTTATAAAATATCAGTTTCAAGAATGTAACCCTTACATATGTCAAGATATTAAGAGTGGTATGACTCTGTCTACAAAGTACATTTGCAATAGTCACAAACCACAGGACAGCCCTTTTGCCACTCTGATTGTAATTGGTCAGGGGTGTCCGTCACCACCCCTTTTGAACTCAGAGAAAAAGACAGGAACTGATAGAGCAGTCAGTTCTCATCCTACCATCCAAGCCATAAAATCGCTCAAGGGGGACCAATCATACCTGTTCAGCTTCTGAAACTAAGGTAATACCAGGACCGTTTTAATGCAAGTATTTTCATTCTTTCTAAATTGCTGTATTGTGTCTCTATTTCTTTGTAACCCATTTTTCTGTAAATATTTTTATTCGCACCAATTTTAACCTTTCTTATAATTAAACCTTATTTTGAAAAGTGTTAACTTTGTCTCTAAGCTCTTAAATGCAAACTGACCCAAAAGAACCTGTCTCTTGAAAGAGCGCTACTGTCTAGGATGAATCATCTGAACATTCTTGTCTGAGGTGACAGTGTGTGTTACAGATTGTTATCCTAAAGTCATAAGTGATATTTCTAAAATTACGAGCGTCCGCTGGGCTCAAACGTAGCGGTGGTGGCAGAGAAAGGGTTAATCGTTTAATTAACCCGGTGACAATCGCTCTCAATCTGCTGGCATTCAGATTGTGGTCCCGCAAGTTGGACAATCTGTGTGCCGGGTGCAGCTGAGAGTGGCATTGTTACGCAAGTGATGGCAGGGTGTGAGATTGCTTGGTCTTTGGTCACGAGGTGGATGAGAAGGCCAGGGGTCTGATACCTGCCACCATCACAACCACCTCTTGTGGTAGAGAATTACACAATCTTCTAGCCCTAACAGTAAAAAAAACCCACGTTGCCTGTGGTTAGAACGCTTCTCCTCTAATCGCATTGTATGCCCTCGAGTCCTCATGCAATCCTTTCGACTGAATAGCTTTTTTTCTATGCTGAGATCACCATTGAGGTATTTATAAATTGCTACCATGTCCCCTCTCAGGCGTCTCTCTTCTCCATGGAGAATAAATCAAGTGATTGCAGACACTTTTCATAATTAAGGTCCTCCAATCCCCTAATTAGTTTAGTTGCCCTTCTCTGGACTCTCTCCAACTCCAACACATCCCTCCTGAGGACTGGGGACCAGAACTGGACAGAATACTCCAGATGTGGTCGGACCAGAGTTTTATAAAGTGGAAGGATTATAGTTTTATCTCTGGAATACATCCCTTTCTTTATGCATGCTAATATTCTGCCGGCTTTGGCAGCTGCCGCTTGACATTGCATGCTATTGCCTAGTCTATCCTCTACCAAGACTCCCAGATCTTTCTCCATTTTTTATTCCCCTAAAGGTTCCCCCCCTAAAGTGTATTGTGCTTTTATGTTTTTAGTCCCCAAGTGCAAAACCTTACACTTCTCCACATTAAACCTCATTTGCCATGTCGTTGCCCACTCTGTTATTTTGTCCAGGTCATTCTGTAGGATATCTGCTTCATGCTGTGCAGTTATTGCCCTGCCCAATTTTGTGTCATCTGCAAAAACTTATATAGAACTACTGATCCCGTCCTCAATGCTGTTTATGAATAAATTGAACAAGGTTGGTCCCAGGACTGAGCCTTGGGGGACCCCACTCACCACCTCAGACCAGTTTGAGTATGCGCTATTTATTACCACCCTTTGGACACGCCCTTTTAGCCAGTTCCATATGCAAGAGCAAACCTTGCAGTCGATGCCTGCAGACCTTATTTTATAAACTAAGCCCTTGTGGGGAACTGTATAAAACGCCTTAGCGAAATCCAGGTACACCACATCCACTGGTCTCCCCCTATCTAGCTCACAGCTCACCTCCTCGTAGAATGTTAAGAGATTGGTTTGACAAGAACACCCATTTGTAAACCCGTACTGATTACTGCTGATGATGTTGTTGTCTTTAGCAAACTCTACGATATAATCCCTTATCATCCCCTCCAGAAGTTTACATACTATCGATGTCAGACTGACATAATTTCCCGGGACATGCCTCTGCCCTTTTTTAATGTATGTATGCAAGGACGGGCGACTGCACTCCAGACTTCAGAGAAAAATTTGCTTTATTGCATAAAATCCATAAAGGACATCGCAATCCCACAATACACAAGGACAGCAGCATGGTTGACACGTTTCACAAAACAATTAGCTTAATTATAACCCAAGATGTACCTTAAGGGTTAACCCTTAAGTACCAAAAATACAGCTGCATTTACTGTAATAGGTGCTTAATTAAACTGCCCAAAACTGACACTTATTGACTATACATGTAGAGATAAAAACAACAACAGTAAAATGACTATAGTAAAACTAAAGGTATTTATATATACTAAAGGTCAAAAAGTATTAAAAAAAACGGCCGTTCCTAAGTACAACAAGTTGGGGGAGAGAACACAGACACACGGACTATGTATCTCACACTGCGAGTGCAAGAATGAAGGTACAGTAAAGAAACAACCAGTTGCAACAAAATTATAAATAATTGAAAAGTTTATAAATATAAACAAGCAAAATACTAATCCCAATACTGGAAACGCATTAAATGTAAATAAACATAAGGGTCCTTTCACATGGGATTTCAGCCCGACGGACTCCGTTTTGCTCAGCGGGGATCGATCTGGCAATCTCCGCTGTGCAGGCAGATGACAGGTCCGTCTCCGCTTACTTTGCAACATGTCCATTTTCATCCGATCCTATCCTCCAGGTGGATGGAACATAGGGTTACCATCCGTCTTGATTTCACGGACAGGATCGGAGAGCAGCGACTGTCAGCAGAGATTTTACAGCTAACATCCGCTGCTCCATGGAGCGTTTGATCAGGTCTGCCTGAAAAACTGACAGGTGGACCTGATCTAAAAGCTTGTGTGAAAGGGGCCTAAGTCTAGCACACACGATGAGATTATCGGACAAATGATCGTCCATTTATTTTTTGCATGCTAGGTTCCATATTGAAAACAAAAATTCTCGTATGAAAACAACAAAAAAAAAAAATCGGAAGTGATGTAATGTATTTGTTTTGTATTTTCAGACGAAAACTGTACTGATTAAATGAAAATCGTAGGATCTGGCATCGTACGAGAAAAATTTTCGTGTTTGTCCCTTCGGAAAATTTTGGACGAAACTGTGTACTAACGATCAGATTATCGTATGATCACTTCAAAAGCATTATTTTTTGTATAATATTCTGATTGTGTGTACGGGGTTATAGAGTAAATCTATTAATTCAATTCTAAACTAATTACATTGTCATAACGCACTCAAGGTGAGAAATGCCAATTAGATACAGCATGGTAAATGTTGAAAAGATAATGAAAAAGGGTGACTGGAACTTGTAAAAAAAAAAATGATGAATTAATAAACAGGGAAGTGTAATATATATAGCCCCAGTCCAATAAAGAGGCCAGGAAAAAACAATACATAGAAGCAAACTAACAAACAACCAGAGAAAAAGGAAAAAAGCAATAGAGCAATAAAGTTTATCTAGATGAGATATTTATAGGTTGCAGGGATAAACTGTTGATTTATGAGAATACCTAGATGGGAACAAGCGGCCACCAGGGATGCCCCGCCATTACGATAGCGTGGTTCCCATCTAGGTGTTCCTGTATGTATCTAATGTAATCTACATTACAGTAGACAAGAATAGGAAATTAGAAGCATAAATGATAATTATTGGTACTTGTTGGCATACCCTAAATCTGCAAAATGCATTAGGGATAATTCAGAAATTGTGTTTAGGAGGAGTCAATCATTTAGACACTCCATTGTTCATAGCCATTTTTTCTAGATAAGGGTCAACTGACCCTTGTTGTCATTTTGGTACCTATATTTTGGGATCATGTGTGTATTGCTCATACACAGCACAATGTAGACACCATATGTTATTGGATTGAAAATTACATAAAGCAAAGCACTATGTTAATTGCGAAATGATTGGAACTATTTCAAGGATGTCGGTTATAATATATTGTGATCTGTATTACAGACAACTATTCCCCCATCTGTCACAGTCAGCGTCAGGCTCGGAGACTATAGTAATAGAGAGGTTCACACCAACCAGCAGGATACATATAGAAGCAGGGTGATGCATGATGCATACTCACCTGAGTTGTAGGGTCTAAGCACTACCCGGATTGCTTGGTGGATGCATGTGAGTCCCAGGTTCTCAGGATTGCCAAAACAGGAGGTGAGTAAGCTGGGGTTCACTGGCAGATGGAGCAGGTAGGGATCAAGCAGAATTGTAGTGAGCAAACAAGCCAAAGCTCAGTAACAAGTGGTTGCAGGTTAGGGTTAAACGGAAGCGTAGTTGAAAAACAGGCCAAAGGTTGGTTGAGGGACAATCCAAAGATCGGTAATGAGTGGTAGGGAAGATCCTAACAGCAGCAGGAGCGAAAGGAGCAAGATATTGGCTGGAGAGGAGCACAATAATCTGGCAAACAGGAGGGGCAGGGACATGGCCTAAATCAGAAAGTTCATGGGTTCAAGGCTCACCAGAAATAAGATACAAGGCAAGTATCAAAAACAACAGACGTTCCAGGTTCAGATCTGACCCTGACATTATCTTTTCCTGAAGAAGCTGGTGTTGACCTGAGAAACTCTATGAAGCTTGATATCCCGATACGCACTTGCTATGGAAATATGGATTAAGAAAAAACTTGTACATTTATATGATGTATTGGGATATCTTGGGATAAAATTGTTTTCAGAATATAGATGTATAATGAGCAGCCTTTTAGCATATTTGTATTGTGGATTTTTAAACGTAAGAATAAAAATTGTGCACTCTTTTATATTATTACTTTGTGACCTTGTACCTCTAATGTCCTTTAGCTTCTTTTGTATGGTTAAGGAGTTTCGTAAGTCTAACTGTAACAGTAATCATAGGAAGCTTTCAATGCCCAAGGATCTTTGGCAGTTGAAGGGCTTTGTATCTTGAAGTCATGCTATGATTTCTACAACAGTTAATCGTGAGAGTTATTACTCTAATGTTGGGCTTAGTTCACAAAATTTTATTTTCTGCTTTAAGATCAGAAGTAAAGTAGCTCATAGTGTTTTTCAAAACTTTTTTTGCAATTAACTTTAAAAAAAAAAAAAAAACGCTACTAAAATAAGGCATGCGTTTTTTCATGGAAATTTGCTGTATTTATCTCATGAAACAGTTTGGTATTTTATTTCATGCAATGTCATCTCCAGTGGAATGGATACAGTGGATAAGGATTAGAACACTTGTCAGTTTTTATTGCTGTCTGTGTCCCCATTTGGGAGATTTACTCTCTCTATGTTTACTGTTTCTCCTTATCACTGAAAGTGAAAGGAAAAGACATTCCCACTTTTTGGGTTGACATCGAACACTAAAAGAGGAGAAATCTCCTCAACGTGAAGACTTTAAAGTGTAACTAAAGACAAAACTTTCCTTTTCATTTTGGATAAAGAAATGCACAAAGCAAGGTCCATACGGACATGGTTGAGCACGTTTGGGGTGGAGGAACTTGACTGGCCTGCACAGAGTCCTGAGTTCAACCCGATAGAACACCATTGGGATGAAATGGAGCGGAGACCGCGAGCCAGGCCTTCTCTCCAACATCAGTGCCTGATCTCACAAATGCACTTCTGGAAGAATGGTCAAACATTCCCATAGACACTCCTAAACCTTGTGGACAGCCTTCCTAGAAGAGTTGAAGCTGTTATAGCTGCAAAGGGTGGGCCAACTCAATATTGAACGCTACGGACTAAGGCTGGGATACCATCAAAGTTCACGTGTGTGAGAAGGCAGGTGTCCCAATACTTTTGGTAATATAGTGTATATAGATTGTTTTATTGATTGATTTTTTAATCTGAAACACTGTATGTTTGGCGCTATAGGATAGCGCAGCACCTGTTTTTCAAGTTTTAGCAGTGAGGTTTTCATTCGGGAAAGTCCAATCATTTAAGAATTGAATGTTATAAGCAAATGAAAATTTGAATTACTTTTTAATGGCACATCAACTCATCAAATATACTGATGAAAGTAAATTGAATTTTTGTATGAATTTTCATTCGAAGATCTACTAATGCATGGCCAGCTTTAAACCTTTACATGCTGAACAATATTGGCAGGTTTGCTACAAGAGTTTGTGGATATACTAAATGTGAGCTGGTGTGTTTAATAAATGACAAATCAGGCAGCTATTTGGGTGCAAAAACATTGCTAGTGTGCAATTAAAGCTAAACTGCTAGCAGCTATAAAAGACACAAGTAAAACTCTCTATTCATTAGAGCATTATTAAAGTTTTTTTTTTGTTTTCTTTTTTAATGCATTGGTAGTATGTTCCTGAATTTGACCTGGTATCAGTCTCTTGCAAAGCCATAAGGCCCGTACACACGTACCGATTGTCGGCCGAAAATGTTCGGCCGCCGAACGATCGGCCGATTTTCGGCTTGTTAGTATGATGCTTCCAACAGCCGACAGCGCACTTTCGGCCAAACAGAATCTGTCGTGCAGGCATTAAAATTTTTGTATGCCGGCACCAGAACGGCCGATTGTTCGCCAGTCAGTACAGATTTCGACCGACAGACAGCAGATTTGCAAGACTGGGCATGCTCAGAAAAGAAAAAAGACAAGGAAAGTTAACCATCACATGACATCACTTCTGCAGTCGGCTGTTGTTGGCCCACAAAATTCGTGTGCAGTCTTTTGCAGTTTTCAACAGACACGACAGCCCTGGACAAAAGACGGCCAATTGTTCGGCCGACGATCGGTACGTGTGTACAAGGCATTACACAGCAGCATTCACAATAGAGAGGGAGCAGGGCCATCTTACCGAATGGGCACGCTGGAAAGTTACCCAGGGGCCCCACTTGCCCAGGGGGGCCCCACCTGCCCAGCGACCAAGCCCCAGCCAAGCATTAGTCCCAATTTCCGTGTGCATCCCACTGCTGAACTTAGCAGGTGGCAAGCCCTGCGCTGCTGTCAGGCCACTTGGGACATGGTGGGGGAGCCCACAACTGCAGGAATGCCTGTCCACCTCCACAGAAACAGGCACACACAGGACAGTCGAGTCTGACTCCCGTCCGTGTGTGTGTTCACCAGACCCAGCCGCTGAACTTGGAAGCTGTCATTACCCAGGCACTGCTGTACCATAAAATATCGTCTTATCAATAATTTGCATTTTCATTCTCATGGTTGATTGTACACTGCATTGCCCGGGGGCCCTTTATTGCTCTTAAAGCTGGATACACACTATCAAACTTTTGTGGTTAGATTTCCTTCAGATTTACCTTTTCTATGTAGTGCAAGGGCCTGCCAGATTGCATACAAATTGAAAGAGTTTAGGTATGACCTCATATTATATGGTTTTGGTAAGTTTAATGCCTCGTACACACGCATCGATAGTTGGCCATGAATTTTCGGCCAACGTCCGATTGTCGGCTGGTTAGTATGATGCTTTCGACAACCGACTGCGACTTTTCGGCCAAATAAAATCTGGTGTGCATGCTATAAAATTTTTGTTGGCCGTCAACACAACGGCCGATTTTCCGTCAGTCAGTACAGATTTCGGCAGACGAAAATCTGATGAGCAAGACTGGGCATGCTCAGAGAAGAAAAAACACACGGAAAGTAAACCAGCACATGACATCACTTCTGAAGTTGGTTTTTGTTGGCCGAGAAAATTTGTGTGCAGTCTAGAGCACATTTCAACCAACACAACAACACTGGACAAAAGTCGACCGATCGGTCAGCTGATAATCGTTGCGTGTGTACGAGGCATAAAGGAAAAAGTCTTCAGAAAATCTTATAGTGTGTATGGCCCTTAAGATGACACTGAGACGGAGCAATGGCATTTAAAGCCAATCAGGTTTTCTGCATGCAAAAGAAGTAATAAGAAACATGCTGATAGGAATAGAGAACAAATTGGACAGAAGGATGACCTAATTAGTCTCCTGGCACTCATTAACTGTCCAATCAGCAGACTGAGGGGTGGGGGGAGACATCACTGTATCCAATCTACACTCTATAACTGTAGAAGTGGTTTCCTCCATGGCATCTGCAGTGTGACATAGCTGTACAGATCACAGAACTGAATGGTCTGAAATATTATTATTATAATACAGGATTTATATAGCGCCAACAGTTTGCACAGCGCTTAACAAAATGAAGGCAGACATTACGGTTACAATACAATTTGGGACAAAAGGAATCAGGGGGCCCTGCTCATTAGAGCTTACAATCTAAAAGAAATAAGAAAACCTTTGACTGGTAAAACAAGTTCCTTCATCTGTTTAGCTGAGTGACAGCAGTTCAGCTTTAAATCACTAATGATGCGTACTAACGATGGTACAATAAATTCTGTTCTGAGATACTGGCAATAACATTTTCAACGTTTATGTTGACTTCTAGTGACAGAGAATAATTGCACTCCCAGAGTTTATCAGTTAATCTGGCTATATACTGAAAAGAATGGAAGAATCCTCTTCTCTTATGGGTTATTGTATTCCTACAGCAGTTCCCTCCTCTGTCAGAATACACTGATCAACAGTTGCAGCCAATTAGCTGCAGCTGCTGATCAATGTAAAATTAAGGGTCCTTTCACACAGGCTTTTCGCCCGGCGGACTCTGTTTTGCTTAGCGGGGATCGATCCGTTGATCCCCACTGAGCAGGCAGATGACAGGTCCGTCTCCACTCACTTTGCTGAGACGGACCTGTTATGGCACTTTTCCACTGCAAGTACCGGCTAGTACCGGCTCGGCTCTACTCGGCCCTGCTTGGCCCGGTTTGCTTTTCCACTGCTGGTACCGCATGGTATAGTGTCGGAACGGTTTGGTACGGTACGGTATAGGTTTGCTTTTCCACTAAAGTAGTACTAAAGTTAAGTGGGTGGGATAACAACGGGGTGGGTGGGATTCTCTGACCAATCAGTGGCTAGTAGTGACTGCATGCAAAGGATTGTGGGATATGGTACCAGTTTGGTACCTGTTGGAACCACAATCCTCCTCTATGGGAGATCAGATGAAAAGGGACCGCCTGCGGAAAATAGGGTTTCCATCCGTCTGGATTTGGCAGACAGGATCGGATCGGATAGCAGCGGGTGTCAGTGGACATGTCACTGCTGACAACCCCTGCTCCATAGGGGTGCATGGAGCATCCAATCAGGTCCGCCTGAAAAACTGACAGGTGGACCTGATCGGAAAGCCCGTGTGAAAGGGGCCTAGCATGTTGCTTCTACAAAAGTTGCTTAATCACTTGACCTCCGGAAGATTTACCTACCCTTCATGACCAGGCCATTTTTTGCGATACGGTACTGAATTACTTTAAGTGACATTTGCGCAGTCATGCGACGCTGTACCCAAATAAATATATGTAATTTTTTTCCCACAAATAGAGCTTTCTTTTGTTGGTGTTTGATCACCACTGCATTTATTTTTTGCTTTCTGCTATAAAACATCTCCAATAAAAAAATTTTAAAGATTGAATTTCTTAATTTCTTCAAAAACTTCCAATAAGCATATATTGATTGGTTTACGCTAATGTTATAGAGCCTATAAACTATGGGATATATTTATGGAATTTTTATTTATTTATTTTTATACTAGTAATCCCCAGGATCAGTGATGATAGTGATAGCGGTACTGCAATATTGCGGTGTACAATTGTACACTAACTGACACTTTTGACACTCTGTAGGGACTAGTGACACTTATACAGTGATCAGTGCTAAAAATATGCACTGTCACTGTACTAATGGCACTGGCTGGAAAGGGATTAAACATCTAAGGTGATCAAAGGGTTAACATAAACTGTAGATATGGAGGGGTGCAAAACAGGAAAGACCACCACCGAGCAGTATAATAGGGTTCTCTTACCAACTAGATAGACCCCACAGGGTCAAAACATGCCCAAAGTATATTGAAGACAGTGGCAGGAAAGGACCGATCATATCCAAACGCTTCCTCTCACTGGCGACCAGATTGGGTTCCCCCAAAGTCTCCTTCAAACACAATCATTTGATGTGGTTGCTCCATCATTTTTTGGCTTTTTTCCCCTCTGTTCTCACCTGGTGATCTGGTCAGTAACACACTTCCTGTATTAGAGTGCCCCCACTCATAGAAAAGTAATCTCCTCTTCAGAGACGAGATGAGTACTGCCCAAAGAGAAATGCAGCTTGTGAAATCCCCATTTATTTGATGGAGATTTTACAAGCTGCACTCTAATACAGGAAGTGTGTTACTCGGTGGTGGTCTTTCCTGTTTTGCAACCCTCCATATCTACAGTTTATGTGGACTCTGCCAGTACACTTGGGACTTGCTTTTTCCTGTTTATCAGCACTTCTTGTGTATTTTGGACCAGCGCGACACCATTCCATACCATTTTATTGAAGATATAGTTCTCTTGTCTTTTTGTGTCTGCTGCTTTCCTTTAATAGAGTCTCTGGTATTGATTATACTGGTTTTTATATATGCTATTATTAATGACAATAGCACAGCAATTTTACCATATTTATGATCAAAGGGTTAACTTGGTGCCTAGCCAGTGTTTTACTATACTGTGTGCCTAGCCAGTGTTTTACTATACTGTGTGCCTAGCCAGTGTTTTACTATACTGTGTGCCTAGCCAGTGTTTTACTATACTGTGTGCCTAACCAGTGTTTTTGTGTACACGGTGTGGTGCTTTCACTAGGGGGAAGAGAATGGTTCTAGTCTCTTCTTTGCAGAGATACAAGATCATCAGTTCTCCTTGTTTTACTAACGATTAGGCGGGGGACGTAGGACACCGAGTCCCCAGGACCTGAAGATCAGCTTCTGCAAAATCAGGTATATATATATATACACATGTTTCTGCCCACAGCTGCCACCCTGTAGCAGTAAAAGTGATATAGGGCAGTCAGCAAGTGGTTAAACAATTGACTTCTATCGAGTAGAGGAGCCCAAACACTGATGGATAATTGGCTGGTCCTTGTTGGAGTGGGCGAATCTTGATCAGTGTATGGGCAGCTTTACATTGAGTCCCTGTTCACATCTGTGTGCTGCAGGAATATACACAAAATCATGCATGTCCTCGTAGCACAAGAAACTGCTAATGTTTGTGTGCTGTGGTGCCATTCATTATTTTGGTGAGACACGTTTTCAGAAAAAGGTACATGAGCTTCTTTAGTGTCATTTCTAGGCTGCTTGATGCAGCATATCTATGCATACTGTATGTGTTGTAGCATTGCATAGATGTGAATGGGCAGCCATTTATAAAAACAAGAACGGGCCGTATGGGCAAGGATCCAGCTATTAGGCTACATTTACCGCTGTGGGCCTATCCTGAATGTGATTCTTCGGCGTTCAGCAGAGGGAGGTTGAAGCCCCCCTTAACTGCAGCAGCTCCTAAACTTTGCTGAAAGCCTATGTGTACATTGATGCATAGGATTTTATGGAGTTAAGTTTAGGAGCTTTGCCAAAAAAAAGCGCCAAAAGCTCTTAGGCCCCATGCACACAGGGCCTTTTTACAGCTGCTTTTACCAGCGTCAGGCATTTATTTTTTGCAGCTTAAAAACGCCTCTCCATGTTATTCTATGGCCTCATGCACACATGCTTTTAGGAGCTTTAAGTGGCATAGGCGTTTTCAAGCTGTAAAAAAACCCAGGGCCAGCGCGTTCTAAAGAACCGACGTTACAGCTGTAAAATTGTCTGATGCTGCTAAATGCTGCTTAATGCTGGATACAGCCTAAAGCCGCGTCAAGCGTTTTTTTATTTTGACATGTCAAAACCAATGGTTCCCTATGAGAGCCAACTGATTTGAATTGAAGTCGCTAACAAGTTGGATCATGATGATCCAACTTGTGGTGCAACTTGTGCTCTGAGGATCTTGAAGGGGAACCCCACACCAAAATTTAACAACAAAAAACAGTGTGCCCCCCCTCCCTAAGATTCATACCAGGTCCTTTGAGTCTTTTGAGGTGGACTCCATGCTGTTTTTTTTTTTTTTTTCATTTTGGAGTGGGGTTCCCCTTCAAGATCCTCAGAGCACAAGTTGCACCAAAAGTCGGATCATCATGATTCGACTAGGATGCGACTTCTATTCAAATCAATGGGCTGAAAGTCGGATCTGATAAAACAGCTCTAATAGGGAACCATTGATTTTGAATAAAGACAGAGAAATGCTGCTAAAAGCCAACGCAGCTAAACGCACATTAACGGCAATGCAAAAAGCTACTAAAAGATTCCTGCTGTATTAAATTGTATTGTAACTGTACTGTCTGCCCTCATGTTGTAAAGCGCTGCGCAAACTGTTGGCGCTATATAAATCCTGTATAATAATAATAATAAAAGCACATTTTTACAGCTGCTTTTTCCCGGCTTTGGTAGTGGCCTTGCAGCTCGTTTCTTCTAATGCCCCGTGTACATGGGGACTAAGGCCTCATGCACACGGGGCGTTTGAAAAAACGAGCTGCAAAGCCAGTTCTGACGCCAGGAAAAAGCAGCGTTTTGTATTGGTGTTAATGCACGTTTTAGCCACGTTTAGCAGCCTTTCTCTGCCCTCTTCTATTTTCCAACCTCAATTCCAACCACTACAGCTTAAAAACGTCTGATGTGGCCTAACGCTGTATGCAGCCTTCAGCAGTGTCAGGCATTTTTTTCAGCCTAAGGGTCCTTTCACAAGGGCTTTCCGCCCAGTGGACTAATTTTTGCTTAGCGGGGATCGATCCGCCGATCCCCACTGAGCAGGCGGATGACAGCTCCGTCTCCACTCACTGTGCAGAGAGGGAGCTGTCAGATCCCCGCTGTCCTCTATGGGAGATTGGATGAAAACGAACCGCCTGTCTGTTTTCATCCGATCCTATCCGATCCTATCCTCCAGACGGATGGAAAATAGGGTTTCTATCCATCTGAATTTAATGGACAGGATCAGATAGCAGCGGGTGTCAGCGGAGATGTCACCGCTAACATCCACCTCTCCATAGGGGTGCATGGAGCATCTGACAAGGTCCGCCTGAAAAACTGACAGGCGGACTGGATCGGAAAGCCCGTGTGAAAGGGGCCTTACGCGTCTGCTCCAGAACGCGCTGGCCCTGTTTTTTTTTTTTTTTACAGTTCGAAAACGCCTATGCCACTTACAGCGCCTAAAAGCCTGTGTGTGCACGAGGCCATAGAATAACATGAAGAGGTGTTTTTAAGCTGCAAAAAAATAAATGTCTGACGCTTCTACAAGTAGCTATAAAAACACCCTGTGTGCATGAGAGGCCTTAAACTCAAATTTAGGAGCTCTTATGCCTCGTTGCCACTGAATGGTATGGTACGGTACGGTTCAGTACGGTACGGTTCGGAAAGCTACACCTTGCGTTTCCACTTTCATGATAGGTGTGGTGTAGCCGGAAAGCTGTGATGGATGATTCTCTGTCAACCAATCAAAGTTCTACAGAGTGTAGCTCCACCCTGTTGGTACGGTACTAATGTGCTTGGTACCCCAACGAAAGGGTCCCAAAAAAGTGGTACGGTACGGTTCGGAATTAGGGTACCATCCACAATGGAAACAGCAAAAATTGTGTACCGTACCGAACCGTACCATAACGCTCAGTGGAAACGGGGCTTTAGTGTACATGAAGCCTTAGGCCCCTTTCACACAGGCGGACCGTTCAGATCCGCCTGTCAGTTTTTTTGGTGGATCTGAACGGTCCCCCCATACATCCCTATGGGGCATCGGATGTCAGCGGAGACATGTCCACTGACATCCGATCCAATCCAATCCGTCAAATCTGGACAGATGGAAACCCTATTTCCATCCGTCCAGCGGATGGAATCTGATGGGATCAGAGGAGAATGGACAGACGGTCCGTTCCCATCTGATTCCCCCATAGAGATGCATGGGGACCTGACAGCACACAGCACCGAGAACAGCTGTCATTCGCCTGCTCAGCGGGGGATCAGCGGATCGATCCCCCACTGAGAAAAACGGAGTCCATGTGTGAAAGGGGCCTTATGATGGCCATACACTATACCAAAAAATCATTCATAAAGGCAAACAATAGTTTGCCGTCATGTAACGACTGATAAATTGTTCAATAGACATAAATCCGAATTTGTTCGTTTTTTCACATTTACCTAGTGCAAACCGTTAAGTCGAGAAACACATTAACCTTTCAATTTATTTTTCGTTCGGCAGAAAATTTCCAAACGTTTCCTTTGTTTTTTTGGCTCAAATCGTCACAACCGATTACAGATTTGAGCCCATTAACCACTTGCCGACTGCCTAACGCCGATCTACGTCGGCAGTCAGCCCCTCACAGGCAAAGTGACGTAGGGCTACGTCACTAGCTTGTGAGGGTCTAGGGAGCGAGCGCGCGCCCCCGGAGGCGCGCTCCTGCTCCCGCGTGGTCACGGACCCCCCTGCGCGTGTGACCAGCGGACCCGATGTCCGCCGGTCACTCGGCGATCGGCGGGGGAGAGGGAGAATGTCAGGCAGCTTGTGTAAACAAGCCACCTGTCATTCTCACTGTAAAGACACTGATCACACGGATCTAGTATGTAGATCCGTTGATCAGTGTCCTTACAGCTCAAGCCACAGCCAATCACAGTAGAAAGCACGCCCCTAGGGATACACACAGCCCCTCCCTCCCAAATAAAGTTAACCCCTTCACTACCAGTGTATTTTTACAGTAACAGTGCATATGTATAGCACTGATTACTGTAGAAATGTCACTGGTAACCCCAAAAGTGTCACAAATGTCAGTCAAGGGTCCTATCTGTCCGCCCCAATGTCGCAGTACCGCAAAAAAAATCGCAGATCGCCGCCATTACGCGTTAAAAAAAAACAACAAAAATTACAAAAATCTTTCCCTTTGTTAGTAAACGCGATAACTTTTGCGCAAACCAATCAAAATACGCTTTTTGCGATTTTTTTTACCAAACATAGGTAGCATAAAACAAATTGGACGAAAATGTTAAAAAAATTTAGATTTTTACATTTTTTTGGGGGGGAATTTCATATAAAAAAATGTGAAAAATATTGCTATTTTTGCAAAATTGACGCTCTTTTTTTGTTTATAGCGCGTGATCAAAAAATCGCACAGGTGATCAAATACCACCAAAAGAAAGCTCTGTTTGTGGGAAAAAAAGGACGCCAAATTTGTTTAGGTACAGCGTCGCACGCCCGCGCAATCGTCCGTTAAAGTCACGCAGTGCCGAATCACAAAATACCCCCTGGTCGGAATGGGGGTAAAATCCTCCGGGGCTTAAGTGGTTAACATGCCGAAAAATGAATGAACTGTCCAAATGACTGAATTTCAGTGGATTTATGGCCAGCATTAGTAGGAGTAGTAGCTACTATGATCAAACTTCCACATCTTTTCTTTTCCTGTCTCGGCTTAAAAATATCTAAAGCCTTTTAAATTGACTGTCGGTAAAACAAAAACATTACTATTTTCCTATCAAACAAATGTTTCTGCTGTTACCACCATGAAGTTTTGGAACAAATGTAATTTATGTCACCTCAATTACATAAAATGTCCACTGGTGAACCATTTAAAGCAGACATGTTTGTGTAAAGCATTTTTCACTCATCAGAAGCTAATACAATGGCTCCTCTGTTCCTCCGAAGACCTTTCCCAGTCTTGCAGTGTCCAATCCACTCGGCAGTATTTATCAGCGGGTAGAAAATGGAAGTAGTCAAGCATAAAACACCTTGTCAAAACACTCCTAATGCCCGCCTCATTGTTAAAGACATGTTTAATAGCTTTTTAAATTGAAGATGAAGGACTGGAGAAAGCACAGTTAGAAATTTATAATGGATATGTGCTGTTTATTGTTCTTATTACGAGATGATTAAAGAATCATCATAAATGAGTTAATGATGCTTGTATGATTCAAAATGACCTAAGCAAAGAGAACAGGGATATAATTAGGGCGATGTTATGCCACAAAGTTTGCATTTATGTAATCAGGGAGCCGGCGTGCTCAGTACTGCACACACTTCACTCATTATACACCAGCAATCATATACCAAAAACCATAGATAAAATAAGGGTCATCGTTAACCAATACTACAACTAGCTGTATAAATCTACTATTAACCACTTGCCAACCAGCCGCGGCGGCAGGTTCCCGCAAAACGCTGTACCCATACATTGCTTCGCAGGAGCGATCATGGGGGCACATGCCCGCATTTGCCAGTGGGGAAGCTGATCTGTGGGGGCCGATGGCCGCGATTGCCGCCAAGCACCCGCAATCGCTCCCCGAGGAGACAGAACGGCGGTCTGTAAACACAGCAGACCGTTGTTCTCTCAGCAATCAACACAGGGCTCCTGTGTTCCTCCTATTTAGGAACACAAGTCCCTGTGTTCATCCCATAAGCCCATCCCCCATAGTTATAAAACACCCCCTAGGCATACATTTAACCCTTTGATCGCCCCTGGTGTTAATCCCTTCCCTGCCAGTGTCATTAGTACAGTAACAGTGCATATTTATAGCCCTGATTACTGTAGTAATGTCACTGCCCCCCCCCCCTCCCCCCCAAAAAGAGTAAAAAAATGTCAGTTAGGTGTCCGATCTGTCCGCCGCTATGTCGCAGTCCCACTAAAAATCACTGATCGCCACCATTCCTAGTAAAAAAAGAAAAGAAAAGAAAAGAAAAATGACACAAATCTTTCCCCTTGTTTGTAGACACGATAACTTTTGCACAAACCAATCAAAATACGCTTATTGGGATTTTTTTTTTTTTACCAAAAATATGTATCAGAATACAATGGAAGAGCCCTGGGGCCATCATAAAAAAAAATTAAAAGATTTCTGAGTTTGAAAAAAACTCAGAATTCTGTAAAAAAAAAAAAAAATTTTTTTTCAAACTCAGAAATCTTTTAATTTTTTTTTTATGATGACTTTCAAACTCAGAATTCTGTAAAAAAAAAAAAAAAAAAAATTTTTTTTTTTCATACTCAGAAATCTTTTAATTTTTTTTTTATGATGGCCCCAGGGCTCTTCCATAGTAATGGTCCAAACTTGTATTCTCAGAATTCTGACTTACAAAGTCAGAATTTTGACTTTTAATCTCAGAATTCTGACTTTCAAACTCAGAATTCTGTAAAAACAAAAAAAATGTTTTTTCAAACTCAGAAATCTTTTAATTTTTTTTATGATGGCCCCAGGGCTCTTCCATAGAATACAAATTGGCCTAAAATGATGAAAAACTTTGATTTTTATTTTTTTTTTTTATTGGGAGTGTTATATAGCAGAAAGTGAAAAATATATAATCTTTTATTTTTCATAGCAAAAAAAAATAAAAATCGCACAGGTGATCAAGTACCACCAAAAAAAAGCTATATTTGTTGGGAAAAAAGGACATCAATTTTATTAGGATACAGTATCGCACGACCACGCATTTGTCAGTTAAAGTGTTGAAACGCAAAAAGGGGGGATTAAGGGGGCAAATCCTTCCGGACCAGAAGTGGTTAATGTATGTCCTGTATTTTTATAGTGCTAACACAACTCTTTACATAGTACATACAACCATTGAAGCTGAAATTTAGGTATAGCAATTTTTACATAGTTTAAATCTGACCACTCCAATGACTTTGCAGGTTAAAGGGGGGGGGGGGGGGGGAGTGGGCTGAATTGCGTGTTTTTACCGACCTCCAACCACAAATGTAAACATGATTTAAAGAGGTTGTAAACCTCAGAATTTATTTATTTTTTTTAAACGAACACCTGAAAGGCATCGCATACTAGCTCATTATGAAATACTTACTTTAGAACGAAGCCCCAAAGTGCCAACCGCTCACCTCTCTCATGGGTGACATGTTGTGTCACCCTTTTTCCGGGTTTAGGGCATCCGGCCATCTGATTGGCTGGAGCTGCAATGACGTCTTTCAGCTTTAATTTGAGGGTATTTACATCCAAATCAGGTGAACGATGTAGGAAATACAACAGTTTGTATATATGCCTCCCACTTTTTAAGGGACCAAAAGTAATGGGACAGATTAACAATCATAAATCAAACTTTCACTTTTTAATACTTGGTTGCAAATCCTTTGCAGTCAATTACAGCCTGAAATCTGGAACGCATAGACATCACCAGACGCTGGGTTTCATCCCTGGTGATGCTCTGCCAGGCCTCTACTGCAACTGTCTTCAGTTCCTGCTTGTTCTTGGGGCATTTTCCCTTCAGTTTTGTCTTCAGCAAGTGAAATGCATGCTCAATCAGATTCAGGTCAGGTGATTGACTTGGCCATTGCATAACGTTCCACTTCTTTCCCTTAAAAAACTCTTTGGTTGCTTTCGCAGTATGCTTCGGGTCATTGTCCATCTGCACTGTGAAGCGCCGTCCAATGAGTTCTGAAGCATTTGGCTGAATATGAGCAGATAATATTGCCTGAAACACTTCAGAATTCATCCTGCTGCTTTTGTCAGCAGTCACATCATCAATAAATACAAGAGAACCAGTTCCATTGGCAGCCATACATGCCCACGTCATGACACTACCACCACCATGCTTCACTGATGAGGTGGTATGCTTTGGATCATGAGCAGTTCCTTTCCTTCTCCATACTCTTCTCTTCCCATCACTCTGGTACAAGTTGATCTTGGTCTCATCTGTCCATAAGATGTTGTTCCAGAACTGTGAAGGCTTTTTTAGATGTTTGGCAAACTTTAATCTGGCCTTCCTGTTTTTGAGACTCACCAATGGTTTACATATTGTGGTGAGCCATCTGTATTCACTCTGGTGAAGTCTTCTCTTAATTGTTGACTTTGACACACATACACCTACCTCCTGGAGAGTGTTCTTATCTGGCCAACTGTTGTGAAGGGTGTTTTCTTCACCAGGGAAAAAATTCTTCGGTCATCCACCACAGTTGTTTTCCGTGGTCTTCCGGGTCTTTTGGTGTTGCTGAGCTCACCGGTGCGTTCTTTCTTTTTAAGGATGTTCCAAACAGTTGATTTGGCCACACCTATTGTTTTTGCTATCTCTCTGATGGGTTTGTTTTGTTTTTTCAGCCTAATGATGGCTTGCTTCACCGATAGTGACAGCTCTTTGGATCTCATATTGAGAGTTGACAGCAACAGATTCCAAATGCAAATAGCACACTTGAAATGAACTCTGGACCTTTTATCTGCTCCTTGTAAATGGGATAATGAGAGAATAACACACACCTGGCCATGGAACAGCTGAGCAGCCAATTGTCCCATTACTTTTGGTCCCTTAAAAAGTGGGAGGCACATATACAAACTGTTGTAATTCCTACACCTTTCACCTGATTTGGATGTCAATACCCTCAAATTAAAGCTGAAAATCTGCAGTTAAAGCACATCTTGTTTGGTTTCATTGCAAATCCATTGTGGTGGTGTATAGAGCCAAAAAGATTAGAATTGTGTCGATGTCCCAATATTTATGGACATGACTGTATAATAAAATATTTACAAAAATGTGAGTAATGTGTGTATATATATATATATATATATATTTTTTTTTTTTTATTATTATTGATGTCGCTTTTATTTTACACAGATCTAAACCCTATGGCCCCTTTGACACTGATCCGCTGCAGTTTCCCCGCACCACGAGCGCAGCACAGTGTACCTGCGGTTTTTGTGTGGGCTACCCGCGCTTTTCCATATAATTTGATTAGATTGGGTGGTTTTGGTTTCTGAAACTGCTTCAAAAGTCCTTCTATTTTTGTGTCAGATATGAATTTGGTGCACATGTTTTTTGCACATGAAATAAATTATTGATAGCGCTGTTACATATGTCTATCAATCACAAAGGTTTTTTGATACTTTAAAGAGAGCAGCTGCACTTTTCATTGGGAGATTTTTCTGTGGCGCAGACCTATTCTTTCTTTGAAAATGTCATTTATTCAAATAGGCTTCCCTGACACACCAAAAGCTTGCATGTAGCATTTTCGGCAGTGCATTATTATGCACTTTTGAGCAGTGCCACACACAGCGCAATGCACATCTGTCAGCAAGCACTGAGGTTCTATTTGGAATAAATGGGACCGCATTACACCAGCACACAGTATGAGCGTTACCTTGTGTTGCGGTAACATATACAGTAATGTGAATGGCACCTAAATGTTATGGATACTAGTAAACTTGCTCTCTTGTTGCTGTTCATATACAGTATACTATATTAGCAAAAGTATTGGGACGCCTGCCTTTACATGCACATGAACTTTAATGGCATCCCAGTCTAAAGCTGGATACACACTATACAACTTTTGTCGGTAGATTTTCTTTAGATTTAAATTCAACTATGTAGTGCAAGGGGCTGTCTGCAAACAAATTGAAAGTGTTTAGGTCTGCCCTCATAGTATATGGTTTTGGTAAATCTAAAGGAAAAAATGGTATAGTGTTTATCCAGCTTTAGTCCGTAGGGTTCAATATTACGTTGGCCCACCCTTTGCAGCTATAACAGCTTCAACTCTTCTGAGAAGGCTGTCCACAAAGTTTAGGAGTGTGTCTATGGGAATGTTTAACCATTCTTCCAGAAGCGCATTTGTGAGGTTAGGGACTGATGTGGACGAGAAGGCCTGGCTCGCAGTCTCGGCTCTAATTCAGCCCAAAGGTGTTCTATCAGGTGGAGGTCAGGACTCTGTGCAGGCCTGTCAAGTTCTTCCACCCCAAACTCGCTCATCCATGTCTTTATGGACCTTCCCCCTCCTCCAGATGAAAAGAAAAAAATGCCCATAAAGACTCATGGAACGTATGATATCATTTTGGCCTAGCCCAGAAACCAGCAAATAACTAAAACTGAAAAAACGGAAAAAAAAGTTTAAATCAAGTAAATATAATATATCTTACTTTTACTAATGCTAGTAGCATAAGGATTAAAACGAGTTAAAATGTTACTAAACCCAGGACCCTGCATTTGCTATATCTGGTCTCCCACAGTACAAAGCACATGGAAATGCAATAGTTTTAGTAAATATAAACAGTTAAATACCTTTTTTTTTTCATCAGCAGTATATAGCAGTCTTGTGCCTTCTATCAGTTTCTGGTAAAGCTTGTAGAAGGAGTTTTCATACTGCACTGAGATGTCCTATCAGGATGCAGGACCCCTAACCCTCTGTCTAGACAGTGCTGATTGGCGCTGTGCTGATCACATGCACTCTCTAACAATACACATCAAACTGAGCATGTGCAGCCTGACTGCAAAGGCTCTGTCTTATCCTGGACATGTTCTGGAGTCAGAAGGGGAGGATCAGAGAAGACAGGATCCAATAGCCTTTTTATACAATGCAGAGGATTAACCCCTTAGGTTCCACAGTGAGTATAACAAGCATGCTTTACTGCATATACAGATTGATTTTACTGTTGTGGGTTTAGTAACACTTTAATGTTGATTGAGCAAGTTTAGTTCCAATATTATTTGGGGTTGGAAAGAACATTTGTAAAAAATGATACAATAGCTGGCTTGTAATTCAGCTGTAAAAAAGTTGACCTTGCATTATGGGGGCGAATGTCTTCTGTAGAGTAAACCCTAATCATTCTAAATATATACTTACTGGGAATACACCATTCTTTTTCTTTAATACATTTGTTGTGTCCAATTTTTTCAATGCCAGACCTTTCCAGTGTTTATAGTGCAGCAGCTTTCTAATATTATACTCCATCCACTTTGTTCCCTCTCTGTACCATTGTATTATTTTGTCTTCAGGCTAAATGTTTTTTCCTCCTCCAACTATTCATTTACTGTGCCCAGCCTGCCATTTAACACCCTGTATATCCGTATCTGATCTACAGCTACAGCAATAGTTTACAGAAATGGAGTACTGTGCTTTAAATTGTGTGGCCAATCTGAGCCGAGGTGTGCCAGGAACAGCTGCAAAACTGAAAAGTTATTACCAATTTGTCATCTCTTGCCCCTTAGCAGCAAGGTCAAACTCACAGTCCTTGGCAACAAGATGGATTGTAGAGGCCTCAAAGGGGCCCTTAACTATTCAGAAGGGCCACACAAAGTATTTTTTTGTAAAATGACTTTTTCAAAAGGTGGAAATAAAAGCTGCAGGGACCTGTCTCCATTTCTGAACAGGGCCCCTCTACACCCACACATATGTAATAAAACATCCTCTTTAGCTATGTCTTAAAATCGGGAAATTTTACAGTAAAACCTTGGATTGAGAGTAACTTGGTTTGAGAACGTTTTACAAGACAAGCAGAATTTTTAAAGATATTTTGACTTGATAAACAAGCGATGTCTTGATATACAAGTATTGTCATGTCACAACTCAGTATAAAAGAGAAGAGAGGCTCCTGTAAGTGTAGCAATAGGGTTAGATTTACTGAAGGTACAACATTTAGCAACTCACATGGTTGATGATTAGAATAGGCACATCTAAGTATGCAGGCATCCGGGGTAAAGCTGTCCACATAGACCATCCTCTGCACTGCCATCAACGTCATCCCTTCAAGCCTCACTTTCAGATCACTCTACTGCAGGGTAGTCTTCCCGATCATGATTGCAGACGGACAGCGGTGGGAGCCAGCGGTGCAGAGGACGGTCTTGGTGGACAGCTTTACCCCGTATGCCTGCATACTTAGATGTGCCTGTTTAGATCATCAACCATGTGAGTTGCTAAATGTTGTACCTTCATTAAATGTAACCATATTGCTACACTTAGAAGCTCCTCTCTTCTCTTTTATACTCTGTAGTTCCTGCTGGATTTTACTTCTAATCCCCTTTGTGGATGGACATTTTATGGTTACACAACCTATCACATTGCTATAATCTTTTTATATGGACTATAAACTGATTTATGTTTCCGGAACAAATTCTGCTCGCAATCCAAGGTTTTACTGTATCTGATTTTTTAAATAAGCTTACTAGAGGCTTGTGACGGTACTCACCATCACTGGAATTTAAAGACAGATAAGCAGGGCTTTTTTTCAGTGGGAAAGCGGGGGAACGCAGTTCCGGCACCTCCAGCATTGAATGTATGACATGCAAGGGGTTCTTGGGTGTGCTGGAGGGTCTACTGATGCTTGCTGCAGGGGGATCTATTGTTGCTGGAGGGGATCTATTTTTGCATGCCAATCTATTGTTGCTGGTGGAGGATCTTTTGTAACTGGGGGTTTACTGTGACTGTCAGGGATCTACTGTTTAGGGAGGGGTCTGCTGTTGCTGGCTGCTGGAGAGTCAATTGTTGCTAGCTGGGAAATCTGTTGTCGCCGCTGGGGGTCTGTTGTTGCTGGAGGGGGGGGTCTATTGCTGCTGGCTGTGGGGGATCTATTGTATTGCTTTTCTTGTTATCATTACCAAATTCCATACTACAAAATGATACTTGGCCCTATATTCTCCAAAAGGGTCTGTACTGGGAGCTGGGTAGGGGGGGGTGAAACCAAGGGTCAGTGCTCAAAACTGGGTAGAGGGGATGAAACCAAGGGTCAGTGCTCGGGGGTGGGTGGGGGGGGGGAGAGAAACCAAGGGTCAGTGCTCGGAGCTGGGTAGGGGGGGTGAAACCAAGGGTCAGTGCTCGGAGGTGGGTAGGGGGGGTGAAACCAAGGGTCAGTCCTCGGAGGTGGGTAGGGGGCGAAGTGACTTAGAATGGGGAGTTCCTGCACCTATTCTCTGAGAAAAAAAAGCCCTGCAGATAAGTAATGGTTTGGATTGCTTCATATTTGCCAGCAATAGCTCCATATAGAAATATTAAGATTTATTCCCATTTGCCATGAAATCTGTAATTCCTAAATGCTGTGTATATTACAAATCTTTCAATGTCAGCAAGGTTTTCCTTTTGTTTGTGTATTGGGAATGCGGATTGCCCTGTCTCATTGTAAGTGCTAATGACCTCCCATTGTTCTTTGTCTGGCTATTGTGTACATTGATTGCCCCCTGGGGGCTTCTGTCTCATTGCACATGGCAGTCCTTCTGGTCAAGCTATCGCACCAATCCCTGCTGACTCATTTTCAAGTCCTCATTTGCATGGCTAAGGAGGACCTGAAGGAGGACTACAGGTACTTTACAATTGACCAATAGGAAAGCGGTTGTTGGGGGCGGGATGTTCCAAATTCTGTATATAAGTCTTGTTCAATAAAGTTGTTTTGAGTTCCTTCACCTCAATCTAGAGTTCTGTCTCTTATTGGGGGAATCTGCTGCAAGGGATTACTATGTCCTCCATACTCCCTTGAATAATCACTGAGCTCTTGTAAGAGCTTTTGTAAGAGCTTGTCCATGCTACACTGTCTGGGGAAAGAGAGGTTCACCCACAGGAACCTGGAGCCTTGTCGTAGGTCCAGTGTGGGTAGGAGATGCCAAGACCCTAACCAAGCTGCGGCGGTTCGTGGAGTCTGAAGTGCTTACGGTGTCTGGTGGAGTGCTTGGAGCCCTCGGGAAGCACTAGGAGCATCTGTCAACGGAGGTCCCCGCTCAGGGGTGCCCTGTTCCGTTACAAGGCTCAAACAGAAAATAACAGAACTGATAAAGGATGTTAAGCCAACATACAGCCAATATCATTAGGAACCTTTACAAGCCCAATGAACTACCAGCTCAGCCAAAATTAGCAGTACTAATGGCCAGTTATAGACCGAACTTCTTGTAGGGTCTGACTTCAGTATCAGCTCCATCCTCAAAGATATCTAAGAGGCAAGGTAGGGGGAAAAAAAAACAATCTTTAATTTTTATTTACTAAAGTATTGTTTGTAGGGGGGAGGGGGGTATTAAGAATCCCTATCAGATTAGATAGAATCCCTATCATCTTTTTTTAATTCTTTTTTTAAAATCGCATCACAGCACCAATACACAGTACACTTATCCCTTAAGGGGGCCATTACACATTACACATATTGTATAGAGTACAAGAGTCGAAGGTACATTGCCACCAGTATTACAAAAAAAAATGGATTTATACCCACTAAAATGTCAATTTTTTAATAAATGTTTAACTAAAAATGAATGCAACAGAAAGGTAGATGCTTAGGGGTCCTGGTTTCAGTATCCCCTGCATCGCCATCTTGCTATCCATCACATTGTAATGTGAAGAGCCATAAGAAATGTGTGCCTGGCTGATCTGAATGACAACTCAAAAAATAGGATCCCTAAAGCAGCAAAATTAAAGCTGGAGATAAAGTGGGCAAAATTGGGAAAGAGAGAGGGGGAAAAAAAAAAGAAGGAGGTTCAGAAGAAATAAGGCAACAACCTCTCTCCCGGGGGGCCCACCAGAGGATGACCACAGTGCTATTGAAACTCAAAAACCGGGTTTGAATGTGTAATTAAGGGGAGCTGGGGGTCAGAAACATAACCTGTAAAGAATGGTTTGTAGTGGTAAACTATTGCCACAATGGTCACATTGGAGTTTTTCCTTGGTGTTATTCAAGGTGCAAGTGAGTTCCTCCATGAAGAGGATTTCATTGAGTTTGGTATATCACAGGAACTTGGAAGGCAGGGAAGGCTGTCTCTATTTGCAATGGAAAACATATACAGTGTATATCTGTATATCTGGAAGATTCTTACTCACACCCTATTTTACTGGTATTAGAACAATAAGTCACAGGAAATCTGTGAAAAAAACATTTTTTCTACAAAAGTGGAAGGGGTTTAAAGCGGAGTTCTGGCCTCAAAAACCACTTTGGGCCATCCGCTTGCTCTGTGTCACCTAAAAAAGAAATGGATACTCTCAATTTTTTTTTTTCAATTACTTACCTTGATATTGAAGAAAATATACCGTATTTTCCGGCGTATAAGACGACTGGGCGTATAAGACGACCCCCCCTAATTTTCATCTACCGGTAATACTTATACTTAGGTTACCTTGGAGATATTATACTCGGCGTATAAGACGACCCCCCATTTTTGGGGGATTTCTTTGAGGTTCAAAAGTAGTCTTATACACCAGAAAATACAGTCCTTACCTTTCTTCTACTTTCTCCCTCTGCGGCCGCGGCCCGCGCTGTCACTTCCCGCTTGCATTGACTCCTGGGAGCTGAACGTCATCGCTCCCGGGAATCAATGCGCCTTCACCGGCCCCACTGGTCAGTCCCGGTGCAGGCGCGTCATTCCCTGCTAAACAGGGATGACGCGCCTGCACCGGAACTGATGAGCGGGGCCGGTGCAGGGCATTCTGGGACGAAGAGGACACTGAAGAGGACACCAAAGAGGACGCCCTG
This sequence comes from Pelophylax lessonae, assembly GCF_965119305.1. Classification (NCBI taxonomy): domain Eukaryota; kingdom Metazoa; phylum Chordata; class Amphibia; order Anura; family Ranidae; genus Pelophylax; species Pelophylax lessonae. The sequence continues at coordinate 77,546,308 of NC_138769.1, read as the reverse complement.
GCTTCAGCTGCCCACAACTGAGATGGCAGCGCTGGACAAGAAATTTTCAAGGTAAGTATTTCTTCTAAAAGGTAAGTGTGACCTGGGACAGTTTAGAGGCTATCCATTCTGAAATGCATTAGCCCTGACTGTCCCGGGGGTATTTTTATTGAAAAAACGTTTCCGAGGCCGGAACTCCGCTTTAAATCCCTCTTAGGTTTTTATTGCTGGTGAGATTTCCCCTCATTTCCTTTTCAGGTGATGACTATCAGACAGAACAAGAAGTGAATGGAAATCACAGCGGAGACAAGACAGCAGTAAAAAGTTTCCTCAACTTGATACAAAACTAAAAATAAATTGGAGTTTTGAAGCAAAAAAAGCACCAGGCTGCTAGGTGAGCTTAGCCGCCTAGGTTATAAAGTATTGTCAAGCATATACAGAGAAAATCTACCATTTATGTATTGAACCCTCAAAGAATCACATTTTTTCAAAATTGTATGTGCCTCAACTCCTTTCCAGCTTGTTAAGATTTCTGCAACCAATGTTCCCGCTGTCCTTAGTACAATAAGTGGGTATAACAAGTGATGTGGAAAAATCCCTCCTCACATAAAAAACAAGATTTTCAGAGTAAAAACTTTTCAGTCTAAAAAATCCTCCAACATGTTGAATACTATTGAAAGTCTAAGATGTAGTCAAAGAACAGATAAGGAACTTGCTGAAGCAGCATTTAACCCATACCAGTCTTAAAAAAAAAAAAATATATGACCCAGAATCCACCTGTCTGGAAAACCAGAGCACAAATTGGCTTGGATTCTGTATGATCCATTCATAGAGATGATGTGCAGTGATTGCTTGGAAAATTTTGTAACTTTTCTCATTTTGCCCAAACTTCTCTTCACAGACTTGGTGTATAGGACGGTACAAAAAAATGGTGGCAGTAGCATATGATTGAATACTTATTTTTCTAAAAATTGCAGTTAATTTTTGTAATTCAGGAAGGAATATAGGAGAGGCAGGTTGGGTTACTTTTGATGATTTGTATTTGCCAGAGAACTACAGTATGAGCTGCATTTCAGGATGGTTTCAAACTCCAGCTTAAATCCTCACTTTCGGTCATAGAACAAACTGAAAAAGAAGGATTCAGTCTGCCCATTTTTTCCAGATTAGATTACAAACTCATGTCTATAACAAATTAATTCTTGGGGAAAGCATTGATTGGGCAGGTTTGAATAGCTATACAGATTGCTATCTTTCTCTTCAAGGTTAGCTGCAATGACAATATCTCCTTGATTTCCTGACCTCTCCCTTCACTTTAAAAGAATAAAATTGCTAGGGAGGCAGGACCTTATAATGCAAGGTTGTGGAGGGCTTTACAAAATGTTTAGCCCTGAGAGGGGTTACATAGTTACATACAGTGGTGGGATTCAGCCGGTTCGCACCGGTTCTATGGAACCGGTTGCAAACTTTCTGCAAGTTCGCAGAACCGGCTGAATCCCTCTAAGCTGGCGGCCAGGGAGCAGCAGAGCAGTGCGCCCCGAGGCCGAGCCCGCCCATTCTGTGACAATAGCGAATGAAAATTCGCTATTATCACATAGATCCTCCTCCTGGCCAATCAGGGAGCGGGTCCTCCTGCTTCCTGATTGGCCGAAAGGCAAACACCGTGCCATTGGCCGAGGAGGCGGGAGGACTGAGGAGACGCGGGGAGCCGGCGACTGAAGAGAAGCTGCTGTGATGACCGTCCGTGAGGTAAGTAAAGGGGTCTCGCGGGGGGAACGCTGGCACTCTGCAATGATTGCGGGCAATGCTGTGGGCACTCTGCAATGATCATTGGGGGCAATGCTGTGGCGCTCTGCAATGGTTGGGGGCAATGCTGTGGGCACTCTGCAATTATTGGGGGCAATGCTGTGGGCACTCTGCAATGATCATTGGGGGCAATGCTGTGGCGCTCTGCAGTGATTGGGGGCAATGCTGTGGGCACTTTGCAATGATTGCGGGCAATGCTGTGGCACTCTGCAATGATTGCGGGCAATACTGTGGCACTCTGCAATGCTTGGGGGCAATGCTGTGTGCACTCTGCAATGATTGGGGGCAATGCTGTGGGCACTCTGCAATGATTGGGGGCAATGCTGTGGGCACTCTGCAATGATTGAGGACAATGCTGTGGGCACTCTGCAATGATTGGGGGCAATGCTGTGGGCACTCTGCAGTGATTGGGGGCAATGCTGTGAGCACTCTACAATGATTGCGGGCAATGCTGTGGCACTCTGCAATGGTTGGGGGCAATGCTGTGGACACTGTGCAATGATTGCGGGCAATACTGTGGCACTCTGCAATGATTGGGGGCAATGCTGTGGGCACTCTGCAATGATTGGGGGCAATGCTGTGGGCACTCTACAATGATTGGGGGCAATGCTGTGGGCACTCTGCAATGATTGGGGGCAATGCTGTGGTCACTGTGCATTGAAAGGGGGGCACGCTGGTCTCTCTGCATTGAAAGGGGGGCACACTGCGCTGGTCACTGTGCATTGAAAGGGGGGCACGCAGCGCTGGTCACTGTGCATTGAAAGTGGGGCATGCTGGTCTCTCTGCATTGAAAGGGGGCACTCTGGTCTCTCTGAATTTGAAGGGGGCACGCTGGTCTCTCTGCATTAAAAGGGGGGAACGCTGGTCACTGTGCATTGAAAGGGGGCACGCTGGTCATTCAGCGTGGAAAGTCGGAACTGGTTACTAAAATTTTTGAATCCCACCACTGGTTACATAGTTAGTCAGGTTGAAAAAAGACACAAGTCCATCTGGTTCAACCAACAAAAAGAGAGAAAAAAGAAAAAACAGTATTGAAAAGAAAACCCAACCATACAATCCCATAGACACAATCCTATAACCGCAGTTGATCCAGAGGAAGGCGAAAAAATCCAGCAAAGCATGATCCAATTTGCTACAGCAGGGGAAAAAATTCCTTCCTGATCGCCCGAGAGGCAATCGGATATTCCCTGGATCAGCTTTACCTAAAAAAAAAAAAATTTAGTACCCACTTACTGTATATTAAGTACACCCAGGAAAGAATCCAGACCTTTTTTAAAGCAGTCTATTCCACATTTTCACAGCTCTTACGGTGAAGAAACCTTTCCATATATGGAGACGAAATCTGTTTTCCTCTAGACGTAAAGAGTGCCCCCTTGTCCTCTGTGTTGACCCTAAAGTGAACAACTTAACACCAAGTTCACTATATGGACCCCTTATGTATTTATACATGTTGATCATATCCCCCCTTAATCTCCTCTTCTCAAGAGAGAATAAATTCAGTTCCTCAAATCTTTTCTCATAGCTGAGCTCCTCCATGCCTCTTATCAGTTTGGTTGCCCTTCTCTGCACTTTCTCCAGTTCCCCGATATCCTTTTTTAAGAACTGGTGCCCAAAACTGAACTGCATATTCCAGATGAGATCTTACTAATGATCTGTACAGGGGCAAAATGATATCTCGCTCTATGGAGTCCATGCCTCTGTTAATACAAGAAAGGACTTTGCTTGCTTTGGAAACCGAAGCTTGGCATTGCATGCTATTATTAAGCTTATGATTTACCAGAACACCCAGATCCTTCTCCGCTATGGATTCCCCCAGTTCTACTCCACCTACTATGTATGATTCATGCATATTCTTAGCCCCAAAGTGCATAACTTTACATTTATCAACATTAAACCTAATTTTCCACATAGTTGCCCAATGAAATAGTGCATTGAGATTAGTGCATTGGATTATGGCTGCACATCCAATAGCTTTCTATAGCCTCTGGGCAGCCTAACTGTAAAGAGGCTTTTGTGTCCATGAAATAATTGTGTATTTACATATTTTGGATAACCAATGATGCCTTAGGCAGGCCATAGATTATGTGATTTTGTTTCCTGTCACCACTGTTTGCAGGAAAGAAAATAGCTTGATTCCCCCATCAACACAGTCAGTGTTGATGGGGAAAGGCCTCCCTTGAAGCTATTGTGTTTCCCGGTAAGGAGCGGCTGTAGCCGCTGGCAATAACCGCATGCTAGAAATCCAACATGCTGGTTGTACCTAACTCAATGGATCAACTTGGATACAATCAGCCTGCCTATAGATAGATCAGATCTCAGTCCCTGCCAAACCAGCCGATATTCCAACCATCTATGGCTGGCTTTAGAGTCCAGCAGAATGGTCAGATGCAGAAAAGTGTGAATTGAACCAGAAAGTGTCAAAACACTTAATGAAAGGTGCTCCCCGGGTCAGGCAATTTAACAGACAATAAATACATTAAACAATTAAAAAAAAAAATGGAGCCTAATTATGCTCTGTCTCCTATTTATATTAAACAGAAGCTTTAGTTGCATACATTTGCAAATGTTTGTGTAATTAATGAGCTGCTTTGCTTAAATGGCCAACACTGAGAAAATTCTATAGCAAAAGCAGGAGTATGATTGCTACAATTCAAGTCAATGTATTAGCTCTACTGATAGTTGCTGCGCACATTTTATTATTTGACTATATCCCAAAAACAATAATAGCGGGCTTCTGTTTTTCTTCTGTCTCTGTTTGCATGGATACGTACCATTGTAAGGAATTAGAGGGTGCAAATGGAGACATTAGGAAAACAGAAACCAGCTATAATTATCTTTGGGATGTTGGGACTATCAAGAGCAGACATGTTAGTTTTCTAATGAAATCCCTTTATTGTTTGCATTGCAGTGTTTAGTGATCCCCTTCTCTCCAACGGCTCTACCTATATGGAGCACTAATGCACATATCTTCTTCCTGTGTTACCTTGGTGCTCACTGCTTCATCGCCTACTGTTCTCCTGTGTGGCTATTTTACTGCTCAGACATTTTTCCTTGCTCTTCTTGTTGCAATCTAAAGGGCCATACACACTATCAGATTATCTGAAGACTTTTTCCTTCAGATTTACCTTTTCTATGTAGTGCAAGGGCCTGCCGGATTGCATACAAATTGAAAGTGTTTAGGTTTGACCTCATATTATCTGGTTTTGGTAAGTTTACAGACAAAAGTCTTCAGATAATCTGATAGTGTGTATGGCCCATTACTTGGAGCCCTGTAGGTACAACTGCTCCAATACCCCACTATTCTGCTACTCTGACACTTGATAAGTGAACCAGGTAAAGTTAATTTCACTTGAGGTTCAACTGACCCAGGAAACAAATCTGCTATGCCTGAACATAGCACTAAACCCCAGTGACGCATGCGGGGGGCAGATTTTTTTTTTTCTGTCTTCTTTCTAAGCCAATTTGCAAAGTTTTGTTAAAGAAGGCATGGATAGCTATGGCCATGGGGGATATACTAATGTAAACAAACATGTTAAGAATGCTGTTTAGCAGAGAAAGTGTATTTTAATGCTGCTTAAAGGGTAACAATGAAAATATATAAATTCTTTATTACCATACTTGAAGGATGCCATATACCTGCATGTTAAGTGGATGCAGTATAATGTACTCCTGCAAAAGTGACATTGTGTGTTCACAAACACTGACCAGGCATCTGTGTGTCAGTTAGTGGCATTAGCAGCACCACAACTAAATGACAGATCCCTGCTCTGTTTGTAAACAAAGGGGTTGGTGATCCTTGGTGGTGTCATTGACAGGAGTAGTGACAAGGCAGCATTGTTGTAGTTGTGGGTCATCGTGTTGGTGGTGGGTTAACAACATTGAGTGCTGCTGACCGTGTGTCGCGTGGATCTACAACACTGGACTGTGATTGGCATCAGAGGACATTTATTCATTTATTTATACATTTTTTTATAAAGGGCTTTTTCTATGATGTGAGTGTGTTTATTTACTATAAACAACTAATATTAGAGGAACACCATGCCAAAGTTTTTTTTATTTTTTGTTAAATGGACAGTGAATATTGTTTATTAATAAAAGAGAAAAAATAAATTCAAGTCTACCCCACTGCTAGGCATCTTGTCTCCATACTAATGGGAACGAGGTTGTGACGAGACCAATCTCGCCACTGGGCGTTGGAGAAGCCTGGTTGCTCGCCTCCTGCAATGGGACTATGGACCCTCTCATCAGCCCAGGCTAAACGTAAACTCCATGGCAATTTGACTGTGTTTGTGGCATCTGAGCGCTGTTTGGATATGTTGAGTGCTCAGATCCAGGCTATCTGGGGATGGGTTGAATGTAGGGGTTCTGTTCAGTAGACTGGGAGTTATGCATTTTTGTGTCTTTTTGTGTTTCTTTAAACATGTGGCTAATGGAGCCTTGCCTCTCTCCTGGAAGCTAAAACGTATTCCTGTAAACTGTAAGGAACAGGAAGCCAACTCCTAATATGGGCATTACAGGAAGTTCTGAGGAGACGGGCGGTCTATTGACACTCAGAGTAATGTGTATTGAGGGCTCGTTAGGGAACCATTGTTCTGTGTCTGACTATTGTGTACATTGATTGCCCCCTGGGGCTTCTGTCTCCTTGCATTGGTCAAAGATATCTGACCAATCCCTGCTGACTCATTTTCAAGCCCTCATTTGCATATACTGGAGAGGACCTTAGTGAGAACTGCAAGTACTTTACAATTGACCAATGGGAAAGCGGTTGTTGGGGGAAGGATGTTCCAATTTCTGTATAAAAGTGTGCTCTGTTCTTCCAATAAATGTTGTTCCTGTTTTACCCTCATCTCGGAGCTTTGTCTCGTTATTGGGGGAATCTGCTGCAGGGATTGCTATGGTCTTCCATACTCCCTTAGAGAATCACTAAGCTCTTATAAGAGCTTGTTTAAGAGCTTATTCGTGCTGCGCTCTCTGGGGAAAGAGAGGTTCACCCACAGGAACCTGGGGCCTTGTCGTTGGTCCAGGGTGGGTAGGAGATGCCAAGACCCTAACCAAGCTGTGGCGGTTCGTGGAGTCTGAAGTGCTTACGGTGTCTGGTGGAGTGCTTGGAGCCCTCAGGAAGCACTAGGAGCATCTGTCAACGGAGATACCTGCTCAGGGGTGCCCTGTTCCGTAACAGAGGTGTTCACCCCTACATCCTGTCCTCCAAATAGAGGTCTGCAGGCATTCTGTGAGGGTCCTGCAGGGGGACTTATCGGAATCTGGAAGCCCACTTTAGAACAAGAGGCCCCCAGATATACCTACCTCTACTTGAATGAGCATGGAGTGCATAGTACACCTTGTTATTTGTTCACCAAAATGGAAATAGCAAATAAAAACAACCACACCACACAACAGGTCCTTTAGTACAGTGCTCCTCAACCCTGGTCCTCAGGGCCCACTAACAGGCCAGGTTTGTAAGATAACTGAAATACATCACAGGTGATATAATTTGCTGCTCAGTGATTGCAGTACTCTAGTCTGCATCTCCCCAAGGTAATACTTAAAATCTGACCTGTTAGTGGGCCCTGAGGACCGGGGTTGAGGACCACTGCTTTAGTAAAACAAAAATAAATAAATAAACAAGATCCCCTAAAGTAAATTCAATGTCAGTCATGATGAGTGACACCTGAGGATGTAGACCTGCCACCACAACGACCTGCTACCACGACAATGCTGCTTCGCTATTGCTCCCATCACAAATGACAGCTCCCTGGCAGTGCTGGAATGTAAACACAGCTTCAGAAAAATGGGTGACGCCATTGATGAAATATTGTCAGGACCATATTTGGTCAGTAATGTCACCCAGGATTCCCGCTGGCATGTTTACATGTTTTGTTTGGAACAGAAACCAGCAGGGATCAGCCACTTTGTGGCAGTAACAATATCTCTGCTCAATATCAGATTTTTGACTACATTAGCCAAGGGTTTGAGCATAGGATCAGGCTGGGTTTGGGTCAAACTCAGTTTAACCTGAAACTCATCCCTTATCTTGATTTATTCCAACTAGAGGACTTCATTCTGATCTTGGCATGGCTATTCAGTCTTTTATCTGTAAAAACCATGTAGGATGGGAGTTCAGACATTCTGGTCTCACTGGTTGTTTGCTTGTTCCCAAAACAGAGAAGTGAAGAATGATTGCCCCAGAGCACCCACCATTAAAAATAAGACAGTAAATTAAACTTCCATATTTCTGTCCTTACAGGTTACATGTTTAATGTTGGGAGGGTGCTTGACTGGATACTCTGTTCCAGCCTTTCAGATACAGTAGCAACTTGGATTATCCTGTCATACAGTCAGGATGGAGATGAAAACCTAACTCAGTACCTAATTTCAGCACCTTCTCATACTTTGGTAGTTTAGTAAAGATGAAATGTTGTCTGCTCTAATGTATTTAAAGTGTAACTCCACTTTTGTTGAGAAAAAAAAACATTCCCCTCTGGCTCTGGGTGATCTCTGTACATTGCAAGGATTTTAACAAACTTTGTTGCAGATTCCTACCTTTTGTTATTTTTAAGAAATCCCTGTTTGTCCCTCTGTTTCCCTGTGCTGAGTGAGTCTATTGGGAGTGGTTTCATAATTATCAACCAGTTGTTGTAGAATTAGGGTTCTAATAAGGAAAGATGCAAGCGTCTGCATCCCTTTAGACAATATTTCTTATTAGGTGTATCTTACCAAAAATAAAATTTTTGCCAATCACACAAGCAGGAATTGATGTTTTCGGGGGTGTGGTCAGTATACATTCTGTGTACAGAACACCTACAGGTAGCCATATTGCATTGCATTTTACAGAAAATTACAGCTGCTGCAGATTGAAAAGGAAAGGTAATTTTTAATAACATTCAATTACAATATGATTTGTGTCGCAATTGTATATGATTTAGATATATTTATATATATATATATATATATATATATATTTTTTTTTTGCTATTTCTTTCCATATGAAAGTGAAGTTACCCTTTAAATTCATATTTGGAAGAGATCCTCTAAATGCGAATGCCCAGAAACATAAATTAACTTGCATTGCATTGCTCCACCTACTTTCTAAAAATTAGAAATTAAACATATTTTTTGGAATTGAGATGAAAGTAAAACATGCAGCTATCCGAAGATTTAACAAGGCTCCGCTGTGTTATGCACTGGTTTGGTGGAGAGTCCACATCATAATCACCTGTCTAGTTATATTTTTTTTATAACTTATTGTTAATGGTTTATAATTACAAGGTTTGTCTGAAAACAATAGACTCTGTGTAGCCTCTAATTACATGAATAATGACATAACATTGATGACAATATAGACTACAGACAGTTTGTTGTTTGTAGTCTAAACATGTCTAGTAGGCGTGCAGAAAGATAGGTAAAGATAAGGATCAACCAGATAGAGCTAGGAAGCAGAACCTGAATATGTAATATGCAAATATAGTTTCCCTATATAAAAATGTAAACAAACCATTCTTAATCACAAAGTTAGCCATAAATATTAATTTTTTTTTTAAGATTATTGTTATATGGAATAAAGGATAAGTGCACTTTTATTGCGCTTATCATTTTTTTGGCACCCACTCTCTTTCCTAGCACTTTCAGAATAGATCATACTTATCTACAATCCCACTCATCTGAGATCTTCAATGTGCGGCACCGCATGGCCTCCAAAATCCTCAGATGAGCAGAGTTGTAGGTTTAGATTGTATCTAATAATCTATGCTGAAAGTCCCAGGGGAAGGGGATATAGAGCAGAAACATATGGGTACATTAAAAGTTTCAGTGCATTACAGTTCCCCCTTCAACTGGACAGAGATAAATTAGAGGAGCACTCCCACAGTGTTCCATTGAGCTGAAGACCATTGGATCCAGACTACCAAGGATTTATAGGAATCTATTTCCACTCCTCATCTGCATATTTGTGCTAGGTCAATGACTACGAGTATTGAAGTAACTCAGCAATGGAAGCCTCTATGATTCCATGTTTAGGAAAGGTTTTCTTACAGTCACAATATATTTTGTGGCAGGAAAGTACATTTTTACAAAAAATAATACAGGCATACCCCGTTTTAAGTACACTCACTTTACGTACACTCGCGAGTACGGACACAGCCTGGTCAGCTGCTCCCAAACCATAAGTGACAGGGATACCAAACTTAGGGAGCACCGAGAGGGGACCCAGGACTACAACATATCCTATTTGTGGCCGGCCAGCTTGCCTAGGTAATCTACCAGGTCATAGTCCTGGATCCCCTTAACATGCTCCCCAAGCTTGGTGTCCTTGTCACTTATGGTTTGGGAGCAGTGCCATGTCAAGCTGACCAAGATTTCCTATGGAGTTAGTGTATTTACATGCATTGAGAAATGAAAAAAGGTATTGCTTCACTTTAAGTACATTTTCGTTTTACATACATGCTCTGGTCCCATTGTGTACTTAAAAGTGGGGTACGCCTGTAATGTCATTTGTTCCTTTGATTCGTGTCAAATGTAAAGTTTAATGATTGTTCCACTTTAAAGCAAACCTGTGCTAACCCCCCCCCCCCCCCATCTCGAGCAGCAAATTTCCCCAACACTCACCTTAACTTTACTCCCCTGCTACTCCGTTCGGCTTTTTTTTTTCTAACCCGCTGTGGTGTGCAAAAACTAAACATCTGTAAGTGAACACAAAAAGCGCACGTGAAAATGCACAAAAAAGTGCACTTAGGGGGTGAGTCTCTAGTGCACCTTCCCAAAGAAGAAGACGGACCCTTCCCCTCCCCCGAAGTACAGGGCTCCTGACAGGGGCAAGGCACACTCCTGGTCCTCCTAGAACTTTTTGTAATAAATAGAGTGTAGTTGGGTAGAATGAGCTGCAGGAAAAGTAAGTATTTTATGTCATGTAGTCTTAACACATTGTCCTAAGGTGACAATGTTGCTGAGAAGAGTTGTCACATTAGGACAGGAAGTGGGTTAAAGTATATGTGAACCCTTACTTTGTAAAACAACCCAAAACACAAAAAGGAAAAACATTTGTTATATACATTAAAAAAAAAACACAAATATATATTTTTTCTTTTTTATGATCACATAATTCACAGATGCATAAGGGGCATATAGAGGTGGGGATGGAGAAACAGCATAAAACTGATCTGCCCAGTGTATGGCTGTGCAGGTGGGCGTGTCAGCACAAGTCTGACCATTGGAGGACAGGCAGGCTGATCTCCCAGCACAGCCAGAAAACTGACCACACTGTCATATAAAATAGGAGAATGGGGGGGACAGGCAGGGCAGGATCACCAGGTATCTGACACAAAGGAAGCAATACAAACAGAAGAGGATACTTTTTTTTAGACAAGTACATAGTAAAGCAAACACATATGAGAAATATGACATGATGGAGTAACAATTTTTTTAATAGCAAGATTATTATGTTAAAATAAAGGAAAAAAAGGTGTGTAAAAGGAACCTGCAGCCACAACATCTAAGGATCAGTAAGCTGCAATATTATAAGTTTTTGTTCTTGAGTTTACACACACATAAGAATATTCCACTGAAGATCCTGCAACACTGTGGTATCATGATGGGCATAAATAATATGCTCCTTCCCTGTCTGTTGAAAGTTAAGCTGGGCAAAATATATGCTTGTCTAAGGAGTCAACTGATAATTTAGAGAAGCAGGCACTGAGACGTAGGTCACTACATTCCATTCTACACTGCAGAATGTTCTATGCTGTGACTATGTGATGATGACTAAGATTGCAGATTCCATGTACAAATACCATTTATTATTGCACATTACTGATCCCAAACAAAGCTTTACAGAAAGCCTGTACTTAAGAAATACAGAGCTCCTTCTGTAAATGCTAGTTGCCTGGCTATGTCTGTGATTGATGGCAACTGGTCAATGAAGTCTACTTTTTTATTCATGCAGGCCTACAGTATCTCACAAAAATGAGTACACCCCTCACATTTTTGTAAATATTTTATTATATATTTTCATGTGACAACCCTGAAGAAATGACACTTTGCTACAATGTAAAGTAGTGAGTGTATAGCGTGTATAACAGTTTAAATTTGCTGTCCCTTCAAAATAACTTAAAACACAGCCAATAGTGTATAAACCGTTGGCAACAAAAGTGAGTACACCCCTAAGTCAAAATGTCCAAATTGGGCCCAAAGTGCCAATATTTTGTGTGGACATGTGTCTTGGGCATGGAGTTCACCTGAGATTCACAGGTTGCCACTGGAGTCCTCTTCTACTCCTCCATGATGACATCACGGAGTTGGTGGATATTGGAGACATTGGGCTCCTCTACCTTCTGTTTGAGGATGGCCCACAGATGCTCAATAGGGTTTAGGTCTGGAGACATGCTTGACCAGTCCATCACCTTTACCCTCAACTTCTTTAGCAAGGCAGTGGTCATCTTTGAGGTGTGTTTGGGGTCGTTATCATGTTGAAATGATGCCCTGCGGCCCAGTCTCCATAGGGAGGGGATCATGCTCTGCTTCAGTATGTCACAGTACATGTTGGCATTTATGGTTCTATTAATGAACTGTAGCTCCCCAGTGCCAGCAGCACTCATCCAGCCCCAGAAAATGACACTCCCACCACCATGCTTGACAGTAGGCAAGACACACTTGTCTTTATACTCCTCACCTGGTTGCTGCCACACACGTATGACACCATCTGAACCAAATACGTTTATCTTGGTCTCATCAGACCACAGAACATGGTTCCAGTAATCCATGTCCTTAGTCAGCTTGTCTTCAGCAAACTGTTTGCAGGCTCTCTTGTGTATCAATTTTAGAAGAGGCTTCCTTCTGGGACGATAGCCATGCAGACCAATTGCATGTGTGCAGTGCGCGGCGTATGGTCGGAGCACTGACAGGCTGACCCCCCCCCACCAGTTCAACCTCTGCAGCCATGCTGGCAGCATTTATATGTTTATTTTCCAAAGACAACATCTGGATATGATGTTGAGCACGTGCACTCAACTTCTTTGGTTGACCATGGCGAGGCCTGAGTGGAACCTGTCCTATTAAACCCCTGTATGGTCGTGGTATGGTCGTGGCCACCGTGCTGCAGCTCAGTTCCAGGGTCTTGGAAATCTTCTTATAGCCTAGGCCATCTTTATGTCGAGCAACAATGCTTTTTTTCAGATCCCCAGAGAGTTCTTTGCCATTAAGTGCCATGTTAAACTTCCAGTGACCAATATGAGAGAGTGAGAGCGATAACACCAATTTTAACACACCTGCTCCTCATTCACACCTGAGACCTTGTAACACTAACGAGTCACATGACACCGGGGAGGGAAAATGGCTAACTGGGCCCAATTTGGAAATTGTGACTTAGGGGTGTACTCACTTTTGTTGCCAGCAGTTTAGACATTAATGGCTGTGTGTTGAGTTATTTTGAGGGGACAGCAAATTTACACTGTTATATAAGCTGTACACTCACTACTTTACATTGCAGCAAAGTGTCATTTCTTCAGTTTTGTCACATGAAAAGATGTAATAAAATATTTACGAAAATGTGAGGTAAAGTATGTTTATCCCAAGCATGTAAGTAATTTGCAGTTGATTAATTCATTTTCTGTAGTCTTTTCTAAGCATATACCACTATTTTGGTAAAATAATGCTTTCTATTGTTACTCTTGAGCTTTCCTCCTACTAGTTTGAGGTCATACCCTTCAGTTCAGCTTTATATTGAAAATATTGCCATCCAGAGACCAGAACATCTTCACTCCCATGAAAATGACTCAATGCTAAAACTTTTGTGTTTGGTAGAGTAGGACAAGGTCAAAACCCTTGTCAGGTTTTTCTTACTGTCTGTGTCCACTATAACTATCCACTTTTTAGCCTCTATTCTCCCTCTGTCTGTTAGTCCTGGTGACCGTTGTCACTGTAACTGAATGTGAGGAAAATTCAAAAAGGTAACTAGAATTTACAGAAGAAGCTGAATCTTCAGGAAATGCTGGCACTTCGGTAGAATCCACAAACAGATAGCCTTTAATAAATGGAACAAAGAAAAAAATCTACACAGAGAGCCAACGTGTTTCGGCCATCGGCCCTTAAATAAATAATAAAGGCTATCTGTTTGTGGATTCTACCGAAGTACCAACATTTCCTCAGGATTCACATTCTACAGGACTGACAGCGGTGAACACACTCTGATTAGGGAGAGGAGGTAGCAGCACTGTGTGTGTCTTGTTTTCAATTTCCAGAAGGAGCTCCAAAATCAAAACTTTCTGTTGGAAAGACTAACCCTCTATATTTGTTCTGTCAACAGTTGTTCCCAGGACAGAGAGTGATGTAAATCCAATCTTTAACTGCTGTCATTGCTACAGTAATAGAGAGAAGCTTTCAACAGGGACAACTTTTTTAAGAACAACCACCTAAGGGGGGGTTTCCCTTTTACTTTGGAGAGATTTCCACTCACTTTCTCTTGTGTCTAGGGGTGGAAATGAAGGTCATCTCCTCAATGGGACACAGACTAACCATTACACATGTTGGAAAGCTTAACCGCTTGCCGACCGCCGCACGACTATTTACTGCGGCGGTCAGCCCCTCACAGGCTCTAGCGTCGCTAGCTTGTGAGGGTCTCAGGAGCGAGCGCGCGCCGCCGGAGGCGCGCTCCCGCGTGGTCACGGACCCCCCCCCCCGTGCGTGTCACTCGCGATCGTCGGTGGAGAGGGAGAAAAGCAGGCGGCTAATGTAAATAAGCCGCCTGTCATTCTCCCCTGTGTAGGAATAGTGATCATACGGTTCTACTATGTAGGATGTTGATCACTGTTCCTACACCTCAAGCCACAGCCAATCACAGTTAGAATCACGCCCCTAGGGACACACATAGCCCCTCCCTCTCAAAAAAAAGTTAACCCCTTCACTGCCACTTTAATTTTACAGTAACAGTGCATATTTATAGCACTGATTACTGTAGTAATGTCACTGGTAACCCCAAAAGTGTCAAAAATGTCAGTCAAGGGTCCGATCTGTCCGCTGCAATGTCGCAGTACCACAAAAATAATCGCAGATCGCCGCCATTACGCGTTAAAAAAAAAACAACAAAAATGACAAAAATCTTTCCCTTTGTTAGTAAACGCGATAACTTTTGTGCAAACCAATCAAAATACGCTTTTTGTGATTTTTTATACCAAACATATGTAGCATAAAACAAATTGGCCGAAAATGTTAAAAAAATTTGATTTTTAAATTTTTTTGGGGGGAATTTCATATAAAAAAATTTGAAAAATATTGTTATTTTTGCAAAATTGATGCTCTTTTTTTGTTTATAGCGCATGATGAAAAAATCGCACAGGTGATCAAATACCACCAAAAGAAAGCTCTGTTTGTGGGAAAAAAAGGACGTCAAATTAGTTGAGGTATAGCGTTGCACGACCACGCAATTGTCCGTTAAAGTCATGCAGTGCCGAATCGCAAAATAGGCCCTGGTCAGGAAGGGGGTAAAATCTTCCGGGGCTTAAGTGGTTAAAGCAGAGTTCCACCCTATTTAGCTACCACTGCCCCACTAGTAGCTGATCCCTAAGCCATTACACTCAGGTTGGCTCCTGGGACATCAGTGTCATCAATCCCAGGAGTCAACAGGCATCCTCCACTTCTGGCATTGCGTTTTTTCAGAACCGAAAATGACGCAATGCCAGGCGGAGTTATGCGCCATTTTTGAACTGTGGGCTCTCTTTTGTCATTATGCGGGGTACCGAGCGGTGGCGGAGAAGAAATCGGTGGCATGAGTGGCAACAGCAGGAAGGAGAGCAGTAAACTGAGGTGGCTACCTGTCATGAAGTAACTGCGCTGCGCAGTGTCATTACTGAGCAGGTGCGAGACAGGGAGGTGCATGCTGGGTAGCCAGCTGCACCTAATCCCGGAAATAAACATAAGCAGGCTTCAGATGCCCACAACCTCAAAGGCCCCTGCCTGTTTCCGAGATCAGGTAATGTTTTATTGACATTACTAACATTATGCAAATATTATAGGAGAAGTTTTAACAATCTGGGAGGAGCTAAAAAAAAATAAAAAATGGTTATGGGAACTGGAGCTCCGCTTTAACCCTTAGCTCTGTCAGCTTTTGTCACCAGCACAGAAATTGCTGGGGAATTTCAGAATTTTGCCGATGTCCCTGGTACATGAATAGAAGGGAAAGCTTTCGGGAAACTGTGTAAGTCGCATTACTATAAAGAGATTTGCACTCACGTCTTGTGTCTAAGGGTAAAAGGATATTTGCTCAATGGGACACATACTAATCTTCCCTAATTTATCCAAATCTAAAGAAAAAATTGTGTTAACCAGAGATACATTTTAGAAATTACTGAAACCCCAATAACTAAAAAAGGACAGTGATTGAAATGCAGTTTCATCAACCCATATTGTCTACCCCAAAACTACACATGCACAGTGATCCCAGTATGATAGTGAATGCCCCCACAATAATGCCAACAGTCAGGAAGCACAATAAATTATTACATGTTTTGGATGATGTTCATCCATACACTATATTGTCAAAAGTATTGGGACACCTGCCTTTACCATGAACTTTAATGGCATCCCAGTCTTAGTCCGTAGGGTTCAATATTAAGTTGGCCCACCCTTTGCAGCTATAACAGCTTCAACTCTTCTGGGAAGGCTGTCCACAAGGTTTAGAAGTGTGTCTATGGGAATCTTTGACCATTCTTCCATAAGCACATTTGTGAGGTCAGGCACTGATGTTGGAGAGAGGGCCTGGCTCGCAGTCTCCACTCTAATTCATCACAAAGGTGTTCTATCAGGTTTCGGTCAGGACTCTGTGCAGGCCAGTCAAGTTCCTTCCACCCCAAACTCACTCATCCATGTGTTTATGGACCTTGCTTTGTGCACTGGTGTGCAGTTATGTTGGAATAGGGAGGGGCCATCCCCAAACTGTTCCCACAAAGTTGGGAGCATGACATTGTCCAAAAGGTCTCGGTATGCTGATGCCTTAAGAGTTCCCTTCACTGGAACTGAAGTTGGATACACACTATCCAACTTTTGTGGTTAGATTTCCTTCAGATTTACCTTTTCTATGTAGTGCAAGGGCCTGACAGATTGCATACAAATTGAAAGTGTTTAGGTTTGACCTCATATTATATGGTTTTGGTAAGTCTAAAGGAAATGTCTTCAGAAAATCTTATAGTGTGTATGGCCCATAAGGGGCCAAGCCCAACCACTTAAAAACAACCCCACACTATAACCCCCCCCCCCTACTCCCCCCACCAAATGATTTGGACCAGTGCACAAAGCAAGGTCCAAAAAGACATGGATGAGCGAGTTTGGGGTGGAGGAACTTGACTGTCCTCAACTCGATAGAACACCCTTGGGATGAATTAGAGTGTAGACTGCATGCCAGGCATTCTCATCCAACATCAGTGCCTGACCTCACAAATGCGCTTCTGGAAGAATGGTCAAACATTCCCATAGACACACTCCTAAACCTTGTGGACAGCCTTCCCAGAAGAGCTGAAGCTGTTATAGATGCAAAGGGTGGACCAACTCTATATTGAACCCTACGGACTAAGACTGGGATGCCATTAAAGTTAATGTGCGTGTAAAGGCAGGCGTCCCAATACTTTTTCAATATAGTGTATATCCATACCAATGTCATTACATATTATGGGTGCTGTTAAGAAATAACACATCAACATTGTGCTATAAACCACTCAACTCAGGCTGTGCCATCACTCAGCATGGTCCTAACAATAGCTGCATCCTTCAATGGGAGGTAGCGGATCCCCAAGACAGTTTGCCCTCCTTTAGTGTCAAATTCTAGAGCCAGATCTTTGAAGGTGCCTATTGCAATTTATAATACAGAACGCTCCTCTAAATATTTAATGTGGTATTAAGCAGAATCATAATAGCTGCTAGCATCAGGCTTCGGAGAGTCGACAGGAAAGCCGCACAATGAACTTGGAAGTTCAAAAAAAATGAGAAAAAAAAAAAACAAGAATTCTCTCAACAATGACAAAAGCGACCCCCTGAGTTGACTGCAAGAATAGTAATTTCCAGGCAGAGACAGGTAATTTAACCTTTAATGGTGACTAGATAAATGGATGCAATAACGCAATGTATTCTCTATGTACAAAGAAGAATTCAGGTTAAAATAAACAGTTGTATGTAAATATAAAACAGTAACGGGACTCTCCTGCTTCTCCGGTACCACTAAGACTATAGATGCCTGTTCTGCTGAGTCGCCATTGATTTCAAGACACCCCCCATGCCCCCCCCCCTTCCCTTTTAATTTTAATCTCTTCCTGCCACAGAGGACTTAAGCTAAGAATTTCAGCACTTGGTGTGAATGCAAAAACATGGAAGGAAGAATTCTGAAAGTGGATCCTGGCGATTTTTTTTTTTTTTTCCGATGCAGTATTTTTAAGCACTGTTATTTTCCAAGAAATTCTCATTTATAATATGGGGAGGATTTTTTTGGCACCGGCTCCAGTGCAGATGTTATTCCTTAAGGAAGACGGTCTTGATTGCCTGGGTGAATAATGACCAGGCCCTGGCTCTGGGCCAGGAGTCCTCTTACAGCAGAATGTAGAAAACCACTCTCCTACAGAAAAGAGGCCCCCAGAAGGATAATATATTATTACGCATGATTCAAATTACAGGATCTGCAGCAGGGGAGTGAGTGGCTGAACCAAGACACAGCCGCTTGCACACAGAATACTGATGATGAGATGATGGAATGCACGGCTCACTGAAAGAGCCACAGTTTACTGGTCACCTTCTCTGCGTTCTCTCCAGAGTCGCAGCGTGCCTGATTATTGCTCCGTCTCATTTTTTTTGCAGCTGATAGAGACCTTTTTAAGGCTTTCGCTGAGATTCACTATTTCTTTTTTTTTTTTTTTTTTTTTTTCAACTGATTTAAAAAAAAAAAAAATCTTTTTTTTTTTTTAATAAAGAAACTGGACATCTCATTGCAAATTACTAAAAAGGCCTTGAGGACATACAAGGAAAAAAAAAGTTGATAGGATTTTCGCCTGGCTGTGAAATCTCGTCAAGATTTTTTTTCCCCCAGAATTAACCAAGGAATATTTCTACCTCTTGATAGGAAATGTGCATGTGCAGATAATGGTTGGTAGAGAGGATGGAGAATTTTACGCCATAAGTCTTTTAAAAAAGCAGGTGTTATCAGCTGAGATTACTTATTACGCTATATACTCAGAGGGCGTGTTTTTCTGTTTTATTTATCTCATTTATGGGAAGCATTAATATTAACGCCTGCCTAATATCCATTCTGACTACATTCAGTTCTGTTTTTCACAAGAATATATAGGCTGCTTGCCTAAAGCGTATTTCTAAGCATCTCATGATATGGAAAGATGAATAAAGGTGTTTTATGTGGGGAGAAAACATTAAGCCATTGACAATGGAGGAATGTTTATCACTTATTTATAAATGATCTCACCGCTGTTTTTTGAATGTGATTTCACCTTGATGGGAACAAATAAAGCACATTAATGCTTAACTTGACTCAGACGGTGACAAAGGCCAAAGAATGTCTTTCAACTCTTTTAAAATGCTTTTTTTTTTTTTTAAATAGAGTATATATCATAATGCATTCAAGGTAAAATAAAAAAAAAAAATTGGACAGAAAAAAATGAGAAATTGAATAGAAAAAAAAACAGTAATGCAAAAATAAATAATATTAAATGTAAGAAAAAAGATTTAAAAAAAAATGCTGTTAAGTTGCAGGAAAGTAGTCAACAGGAATGGGTTAAAATGTAATCTGCTGCATAAAAAATGAAATAATTGTCTCAGTGACAGTGTGAGATAGCACATGCTCATATGATCGCTGGAACCGAGCCATCTTTTTTGCATAGCGATTTAAATTATGCAGGCAGAATAATTATTGGGGAACCTAATCACAACGAAAGCAAAAAAAAAATATATATATATATAATATATGTTAAACAAGGTTCATTACTGCGTGATGTAAATGAGTTTCTCACCAATATTGTCACTGATTGGCTGAGATGAGGAGCTGGTTTCAAACAGTGGAGCATGGCCGGATTGGCTGCTAGCTCTTCTGGTTACTGCCTGTTCAGGCAGTGCTCAAGTCAGACCCGTCCTGCGTCTCTCGCTGGTTGCTTCGTAGCAAATCTTGTTCAGCCCAGCTGTGTCTCCATAGTAGTGGTACCCTAAGCGAGAGTCTCCCTCCTGTTTCCCACAGCTCTTGTCTGCAAGGCGGTCGCTGCTGTGAAATACCAGCCTTTGGCATCGAGCCCAGACTGTGATCTTACATTTGTCTATAACAGAAAAACGAGAAAAAAAAGAAAGTATTGAAGAAAATAAATATAAAAGCGATTATTTTCTCAAAACTATGCAAAAAGCGGACAGATTAGGCAATTCGCCGTCCATTTGGCATTTTTTATTACAGGCGCTTATTTTTTATTTATTTTTTTTTTTTTCAATTCGTTTACAGCTTGTCTGCTGTACCCCAATTTCGTGAACACAATTTCTTGAAAATTAAAAAAAAAAAGTAAAAAAAAAAAATCCAAATTTTTTTACCTCGTTAACAAATTGCTTCTTGGAAAGCCGAAAAAAAAGGCATTATGAGTATTTCTGCGAAATTTAATCTAATTAAAATCCCTGCCATTAGTTTGTGCCTTTTATGAATAGTCTTTAACTAGAAGGAATGACAGGGCATTATAAAAAAAAATAAAAAGAAAGAAATTCTGTTATAATTCAGCTGTCTGACCCCCCCCCCCCCTGATAAAAGGGAATGCAGTCATAAAGTCATATGAAGTTTAGCAGACAATGGAGTACCTACAAGCTTCCTCTAGACAAGTCCTTTATAACCAGTCAGTATTATGTGATGCAGACAGTGGCCAATCGCTATAGAGTATTTTGCAGCAGTGACACAATAGGTGCATTGGCCACTGTGTCCTGATAGAAGCCTGAGACATTTGTACATTATTAAACTGCATACATCTTTAATATTCTCAGGGATAAAAAAAAAAAACCCTGGCTGCCTATTTACTAAGAAGTAATTACTCTGCCTTTATTTTATTTTTTTTTCCAAACTCTGCCTTTATTACATGTACCGGTCATAAGCCGCACCCTAGCGATGAGTGGCGCACGAAAGCGTACGTCACATAAATATGTATAGGAGCGTACAGTCAATTATATCAGCGGTCCGCAATTATCCCCTACGTACAACATTTTAATATTTGGTAAAGCAGAGATGTTCAGCTATAATCTTATTACCCAGCTAGCCTATCCCTGTGCATTTATTAAAAAAAAAAAAAAAATACTCATTTGAGCCACGCTGGGTGTGTCTGCAAAAATATGCATGGCGCCACACTCTGCCATCTCTGAATAGTTCAGAACGCAATTTCTTTACCATGTTTAAGTTATTAATAAAGCTTCTCAGCTATACTTAGCCATAGATGTTAATAAAAAAAGGGGAGGGGGGTCTACATATCGTAGACCCTTAAAATTGGATTCCTATTGTGTTAATCCCACCATGCGTGAAGCAAAGTGATGAGATAGCACTACTTTTTCGCGAATTAGTTAAAGGCGATGATTCGTGCTTCATAGTGGGAACCTCCAAGCTAATTTCAGTGATTTTTTTCTTTTTCATATGCATCCAGGATTACCATATTCATGAACTAAATGGCTGTTATAACTGTGGATTTAAAGGGAGAGGATAAGCAAAAGCTCGACCATCTCGCGTCCACAATGAATATCATCAAGAAGGAGGGGGGAGGATACATTAGGAATAGGAATTTAAAATGTTTTTTTCCTGGCTTTTTTTTTTTTTTTTTGGAAGGATATCAATGTCCAAGATTTAAGAGCCTGTAAGTATTCTGAACTTAGAAGCGAGAAAGGATCATTTGTCATTCGGCCATTTACCTGCGCTGTCATGATATCAAATCAACCATTTTAACAGGGTTTTAGCAAGTTTACTGTCATCGCTGCTTGACGCTGTGCTTTTATTATTACAGAATACGTTCATGATTACAGAGAAGATCAAGGAGATGGGAAGGAACAAAGGACAGTCTGTATGTGTATGTTATGAATGGCGTGTCTTCCTGTAGAGATATGGAACATTACAGGCAAGGGTATTGGCTCTTGGTGCTCCAGCTGTAAGTTTATGGATGGTTTTGTATGTGCAGTATGTAATATAACTTCCAGGAGAAGTTGGGTTCTGTTTTATAGCGAATTATAAAAACCTGCATTTTGCAAGATTTTTTAAAAGGCCTTTTATATTCAACAATCAGCACAATGCTTTTATACTATGCTGCAGGTAATAAAACAGCTAATGTTCACTTCTTAAGGTTATTTGTTCACATATGACATTGGATCGCAGCATTAGAATACAACGCAGACGCTTCTTTTACTTAATACATGCTCTCTGCCTTAATTTAATAATCAGCAGT
The DNA here is from genome assembly GCF_965119305.1 of Pelophylax lessonae. NCBI lineage: Eukaryota > Metazoa > Chordata > Amphibia > Anura > Ranidae > Pelophylax > Pelophylax lessonae. The sequence goes on along the minus strand of NC_138769.1, from coordinate 77,524,109 downwards.
GGGAAAAAAACAAAATGAAATTTTGGAGCCTTCAATTTTAAGAAGTGCGAGTGAAGTGTGTTGGCTGCCATTGCTGAACTTTTTCTCAGAAATGGCAGTTTTTCAGTTACGATGGTGACATCAAAGCCTTCAATGTAATGCTGAAATCATTCTGGGGGCTGGCTTGTTGATTAATTATTTACACCGTCCATTGCCTAATATTGAGACCTCCTGACTCTCTGCAGGATATATTTTTTTACAAAAAGGTGCCAGTTTTCCATCAGTGATTGTTTGCTATTGGCAGCATGAATGTAGATATGTTTTCTGAGTTGTTTGATTCTACAATCAAGCACTGCTTCTCGGACAACTGAGTCACTTTAGATTTCTAAGTCTACAGAATAGAAGTTGCAAGCTCTTGCCACTGCTCTGTGCATGCTCAGTACCGAGCTCAGAGACCGTTATTAAAAATGGCGACACGCTTAATTGTCTGCTGCTAGAGGCGTTTCACTGCGCATGGGGAATTCTGGTTTCATTGATTTCAATGGTACCTTTGGTATGTAGGTGCTTTGCTGTGGTCACTGCAGTTTAGTATTTTTTTATGTATGTATGTAGATTGTAAGAATACATTATGTTTTCGTAAATGTGCCCAGCTCTGCATTGGAAAATACAAAAACATCCTTTAGATCATCTATGGCACAACATAATGTATGAAATAAAGTACATACTTGGAAAATGACTCCTTTTGTTGCTTCTCCCTTTCCTATTCTGAGTTCTGCTGTAGTAGACTGCAAGAAGCTAACACCAAATCAGATTTAGGTATTACACTGTTTGTAATGTAGTTTTGGATAGAGTAGGGAAGGGTTTAAGGCTTAGCTCACCTTTACAAAAAATACTCTATGAAGTCCATCCTCCTTATCTGGTCCACTCACCCTCCAGCAACAGTAACTCCAAAAAAATCAGACAGCCTCTCATAGTGCAGTATTTAATTAACACCATCCCTTTATTTGAAAACAATATATAACCACTCACAAAATCAGTGCACTTTCATCCAGTGCACAAAGAGTATTGCCTCCTTTAACAATTAAGGTGTCACCCCCGTAAGGACAGGCATTGGCATCAGTACTGTGTGTACATCAGCTTACTTCTGGTTCCGGGTGTGAGGACGTCACGTGACTCCAGCCCTGACGTGTTTCGTCATGTGATTTGTGACTTCATCTAATTTTTAAATAACGGGATGGTGTTTACTAATTGCTGCACCATGAGAGGCTGTCTGATTTTTTGAAGTCACTGTTGCTGGAGGGTAAGCTAACCAGATAAGGATTAAAAACCACTTATTGATAAATTTGGTGACTCCCTGGTGTGAAAACCAGCCCTGGTATATGGACAAGGCACATATTGACCTTACTATTGTGTAGGTCATAAATAGGCGCTTTGTACAAGAGGTGGTGGCGGACACAGACTGGTGAAAGAAAGAGGCCCTTTTGCATGGATTTGGAGAAAATGTGTTTTTTTTTTAAATATTTTTCCTTTAATCATTTCCACTTGTTTGGGTGACGTCAAACTTCTAAATAATCACAGAGACACTATTTAGTGATATATAAATGTGTTTTATTGAAGACATTAGTAATATACAATAACATGTATTTATCAGTTAGATTAATAGTATGATTATATTAATCGATTTTAATTTATTCTTGTTGTACTTGTTTTTCATATCTATTCATTGGATGGGTTACTGACATTAAATAAAATTATTCATGTAATGGTCACATTAATTGTTTGACTATATTGATTATTTTGTTGATCTGCACTTTTTTATACACAGTGTATATATATATATATATATATATATATATAGATATATATATATATCTATATATATATAGTGCCTTGCCTTTACATGCCTTTTTGCACCTCCCTGTCTTTATGCATTCGGTACTTTTTCCCTTTCATTCCATTTTATTACACATATCTTCACTTTTTTATTTTGGTTTTTTTGTATGTATGGATTGCATGGGTTGTTACCGGCATGTGATGAAAATGTCATGTCACTAGCACCTTTAGAAATGTATGTACCTAGAAAAATGGTGATGTGCTATACCTATTTTACCCGATATATATATATATATATATATATATATATATATATATATATATATATATTTATTTATTTATTTTTTATTTTTTTTATTTTTTGGGGGGGATATTTTGTGAAAGGGTTAGACTCTCTGTCAGCTTTTATTTTTGTATGTGTTTCTGCTAGTGAGATTTACTATTTCTTTTTGTCCTGGTGACACTAAGGCCCCATTCACACTTAGCGATGTGGAAATTGCGGGTGAAATTGCCACGATTCTGCCTGTGATTCCAAATCGCGTGGTTATTGGTGCAAAAACGAATTCTAAATGTCATCCCAAAGGTGGTGCCATTTTGCCACATTTGTCGCATCACAGAATTGCGTTGCAATCATAGCAAAATGTGTCTTTAAAAATGGCGTGGAGCTTGTGGCTCAAAAAGCAGCAGGAGCTTTATTTGGGTGACAAATGGGCACAGGGGAGCCCTATGCATGATCCCAAGTATCCCATGAAAATCGCATGCACAAAATCATCAGCAGGAACAAAAGTTCCTGCTACGCAATGTGTGAAAGGTGCCCCACTGATGGATGTGTCATCCAAACTTTTAAGCTGTTTCCAGAACAGGAATAGAAAGGAAATCTTCCAATGGTGACACTTGTTCCAGTGACAACTGTCTAAGAGAGTAGTTATGTCACTTTGGAGAGTTTTCCTCTCATTTCCCATCATGCATACAGGACAAGAAGTGTTGGGAAATCTCTGCAGTGCAACACAAATGGCAAAATAAACCTAAAGGGTTTTCGCCATTCCTGATTCCATCAAAAATGTTACAAAAAAAAATTGCTTTAGATATAATTTCATTTTGTTTCTTAAAATGAAGGATAAAACATGATTGGTTGCTGTTGCCAACAACTCTATGTACATTCACTTTCTTTTCATCAGGTTGAATGAATGGGCCTACCGTGAGACAAGGGAGAAGAACCTATGCAAATCGTGAGAATCCTACAGTAGAGCAATTCTGAAACGTGTAGGAGGGTAATTATGGAAAACACAATTAAAAGTTGTTTTCATTTAAATACTTACGAGCACCTGGTAGCATTTTCCACCATAATTACAGTATATCATTCAGATTCGAACTCAGCAGGTGCTCACCATTGTTGACACTTAAGTCTTCGCCTTGAATAGGTTAAATGGACTCAATAAACAATGAGCTGTAGAAAATGCATGTTTCATAATGAAGAGTGGCTCTCATGGCTGCTTCTGTCTACATTTAGAGGTTTAATTTAGCAGGGGCTAAGCTTCCCGGGGCGAAGGAGATCTTTTAAGGACAGGGTAGTGAAGATACATTACAATGCATGGCATCCTAAAATGTGGAAATACAATCAGGTGTCTATACAAAAAATGCCAAGTAAACCCTTTATATAACAGAGTGGTGGATGGAACAACTTAAAAATTAATAATCAGTGAAGCTATATTTTAAAGTTCATGTTCAAGCAAAAATTTTAAATAAACAAGTGTAAAAAATGTTTCAAATGTATATTTATTGGTTTGGTGTTGTATATCATTGTATACATGACCGCCGAGAAGAGAATTGTATATTCAGCAGTTGAAGGGGAAGTTTGTATTTAAAGCTGCCAGCGGGACAAATAAATATAATGTAACTTTTCTTGTTAGGAATAATATTTTCCAGCGAGAGTTTTAGCACAAACCTGACACTTTGATTTGCAAACTAGAATAAATCCTCTTCACTTATGCATAGCAGATACTTTCTGCTGCCAGAACTTACCTATAAATGGTCCTCACCTCTATTTTGCCCCATGAAATGCTGGCACTGCCAAATTTTGCATGTGAAGACTCATGTATGGCCCCATTCACATCTATGGGACAACGTGGTAACAATATTTAAAAAAGGGCCGAGATATATCCTTGGGAACTAACATCAATAGTCTGTAAGATATTGGAGGTGATGATAAGGGACTATATACAAGACTTTAGTAATGAAAACAGTATCATTAGTAGTAATCAGCATGAATTCATGAAAAATAACTCTTCCCAGACCAATCTATTAACGTTCTATGAAGTAGTAAGCTGCCATCTGGATAAAGGAAGGCCTGTGGATGTGGTGTATCTGGACTTTCAAAGGCATTTGATACACTTTCCCACAAACATTTACTGTACAAACTAAGGTACGTAGGTATGGACCATAGGGTGAGTACCTGGATTAAAAGCTGGCTTCAGGGGCAAGTTCAAAGGATGGTGATAAATAAGGAGTACTCGGAATGGTCAGTGTGGAAAGTGAGGTCCCCCAAGGATCTGTCCTGGGGCTACACCTATTTAATGAATTCATAAACGACCTAGAGGATGGGATAAACAGCTCAATCTCCATATTTGCAGACAATACTAAATTAAGTAGGGCAATAACTTCTACGCAGGATGTGGAAACCTTACAAGAAGACCTAAAACAAAATAATGGGGTGGGCATCTATATGGCAAATGAGGTTTAATGTTGAAAAATATAAGGTAATGTATTTGGGTGCCAGAAATACAAACGCAAGTTACTCACTAGGGGGAGAGACTTTGGGGGAATCTAAGATGGAAAAGGACCTGAGGGTCCTAGTAGACAACAAGCTCAGCAATGGCATGCAATGCCAAGCTGCTGCAAGCAAAGCCAACAGAATACTGGCATGCATAAAAAAGGGGATTCACTCCAGAGATAAAATGATAATTCTCCCACTCTACAAGACTCTGGTCCGGCCGCATCTGGAGTATGCCATCCAGTTCTGGGCACCAGTCCTCGGGAAGGATGTGCTGGAACTGGAGAGAGTCAGGAGAGGGGCAACAAAGCTAATAAAGGAACTGGAGGATCTCAGCTATGAGGAAAGACTACAAGCATTGAAGAGACGCTTGAGAGGGGATATGATATCAATGTATAAAATACAGTACTGACGACCCTAGCATAGGGAACAAACTATTCAGTGAAAGAAATATAAAAGGACTTGCGGCCATTCACTAAAATTAGAAGAAAAGCGGTTTAACCTTAAAGGGTTCTATACCATCAGAGCAGTAAGGATGTGGAATTCTCTTCCACAAGCAGTGCTGTCAGCGGGGAGCATCGATAGTCAAAAAACTATTAGATGGGCCCCCCTTACGACCACAACATACAGGGGTATACAATGTACTATTGACATAAACACTTATACACACACTCATCATTGGTTGAACTGGATGGACTGGTGTCTTTTTTCAACCTCACTAACTATGTAACTATTAAAGATTCTGCAAAACGGGAATTTGTCAATGTTAAATTGTGATTTTTACTTGCATATTTCGACTAAGGTTTGGAATCTTTGAATGGCTAGGATCTCCTTTCAGTCCAGTAACGGGATGTGCTACTCTTCTACAATATGGCATTTATTAATGATCTAAACAATCCTTCAGAATTTCCAAACAAAAGTCAAAATACTATTTACTGAAATTCGGAAAGAAAAATAAACACAGATGTTAAAGGATATACAGTGAGATGTGAATCAAAGAACATAAACTACTACATTACTGAACGTGTATTCACAGAACACCCAATAGCCTGTTTTCATCCCCCTATATTCCTAGAAAGCTTAAAAAGACTAAGAACAATACAACAAAGTAAGGCATGCAAGCCGGAAAACCACTAAACGGAAAGTCACAGAAAACAGACATCCAGCACAGTAAGCCGTTTCTGTTTTCCATTATGCCTGCAGCCCAGAACTGGTTTTCTCCCTCTCTCCATAGGGAAGCCAGCTATGGCTGGTAAAAGGGCTGTTTCTGCTGGTACTGGCTAAGACCCAATCACTGCCACTACTGCCACTCCTTTAAACCAATATGGCAATCGTTTTTCAGAAAGCAGGAAAGCCATTTATGTGCACCCTTCTGATTCTGGTTTCACTTACTAAGAACTTTCCCTACTTTCCCTACAAAGCTAAACTCTATTCACCCAAACCGACCACCTCCTACCAACAACACCTCATTGGCCATTAAATTATTACTAAACCTTTGTTTTGTTTTTTGTTTTTTATATAAATAACAACCATGTGTATACTTACCTGCTCTGTACAACGCTTTTGCACAGAGCAGCCCCGATCTTCTTCTTCTGTGGTTCCCCAATGGCCCTCCAGGCCCCTCCTCTTCAGCGGGTGCCCCCACAGAAAAACTTTTTCCAGGGGGGCACCCGTGCGTGCTTGTTTCTGAGCCTCCCTGTCTGCGTCTATTGGCACTGAACAGGCAGCTCCCCCCCTCCACGTCACAGCGTTTGATTGACAGCAGCGGGAGTCAATGTGTCAGTCTGCTCAATGAGGAGGGAAACAGCAGTGAGAGCCGTTGCTTTCATGCACGGGGCTGGATCAGATTGGGCTTCGGTAAGAAAAAGGGAGGGCTGGGGGGAGCTGCAGCACAGAAGGTGAGAAACTTTAACCGCTTGCCGACCGCCGCAAGTACATTTACTGCGGCAGTCAGCCCCTCCTGGGCAAAGCGACATAGTACTACGTCGCTCGCCCAGGAGCCTGTAGGGGGCGAGTGCGCGCCGCCGGAGGCGCACTCCCGCCCTCGCTCGTTCACGGCCATCCCCGCGCGAGTGACCAGCGGCTCCGATGTCCGCCGGCCACTCGCGATCTCCCACTGGAGAGGGAGAAAGGCAGGCGGCTAATGTAAACAAAGCCGCCTGTCATTCTCCCTGGTGTAACAGCAGAGACTCTACGATCCTGCTATGTAGGATCGTATGTCTCTGTGGTTACATCACAAGCCACGCCCCTTGACAGTTAGAATCACGCCCCTAGGGACACACCTAACCCCTGGATCTCTAATAAAGTTAACCCCTTCCCTGCCAGTGTCATTTTTACAGTAACAGTGTATATGTATAGCACTGATTACTGTAGTAATGTCACTGTTACCCCCAAAAGTGTCAAAAATGTTAGTCAGGGGTCCGATCTGTCCACAATAAAAATGACATAAATCTTTCCCTTAGTTAGTAAACGCAATAACTTTTGCGCAAACCAATCAAAATACGCTTATTGCGATTTTTTTAACCAAAAATATGTTATTCAAAATTGACGCACTTTTTTGTTTATAGCGCAAAAAATAAAAATCGCACAGGTGATCAAATACCACCAAAAGAAAGCCCTGTTTGTGGGAAAAAAAGGACATCAATTTCATTTGGGTACAGTGTCACACGACCGCGCAATTGTCCGTTAAAGTCACGCAGTGCCGAATCGCAAAATAGGCCCTGGTCTTTGAGCAGCCAAATCCTCCGGGGCTTAAGTGGTTAAAGTGGTTGTAAACCTCATTCATGAAATTTGACCTAAGCACATATATCTGTAGTGTTTACTTATCTCTCTCCAAGGCTCTAAGTGTTGTTTCTCTCTGGTGCACCGTTCCTCTGTTATCAGCATGAGTCACTTCTGACAAGTTCTCAGACACATGAAATAACAGTAGCTGAAAATTTGTGTTGGGGAGGGAGCTAAGAGGGGGAATAGCAGGAAGATTGTCAATTCAGACTACAGCTCTGTATGTTCCTTCATTACTCTGCCAATGTGGAGGGGAGTGTGTTCCTTTCCTCCAATCAACTCTCAAATAGTGTAAGTCCAGTCTCCCCACCCATCCCTATGTGCTTCTGAAAGAGGAAGAACATTTTCTAACAGGATCTGCACTTTCCAAAGAGTGTAGAAAGGGGAAAACTGCAGAAATAAAAGTAAGACTTTGTAGGAGGATTTGTTTAATCTCTCTGTAACATCTAAGACTATTCACTTCACTGGGGATATGCAAGGGTTTTCAACCACTTTAAAGCTTTAGAACCACTTTAACTGTGCTTCTATTGGACTGGTAAGTCAGGCATGCAGGGCTTAAAGTCACACAACAGAATACATGCACCAAAAATCCAGTCAAGTCAAGCTGAACTCTAGGAAAAGTAACCCCCCCCCCCCCTCCTTTTGCAATGGGGACACATCTGTACCGCAAGGTATAAATGTTCATTTATGTCTAGGGTATTTAAAAAGCAGTTTTATTTACCAGATCCTTTTCACCGCAGGCTCCTCTGCACTGCTGGACTGGTTTCTTCCCTACACTCTGGTGGTTGGATGCCCTCTGACGTCATCAAGGGATCAAGTGGTTAACCACTTTTATTGTTCATTATTTAATGTCAATAAAAAAAATTAAAAAAATTAGTGGGGTTTGGTTTGTGGCCCCTCACCAACTGGGGTGACAGTTTATCTCTCATTGTTTTCCTTTGACAACTCACCTAAGTTGGCGGCAGTGACGTTCTCCCCAACAATTAGGCTGTGGCACCAGTCAGCAACAGTGTCGTTCACAAATATTAGGAGGTGTCCATTACTCTCAGCTTTATTGTGTCCTTGATACAGTGGTCACATTCTGCTAACAGCCTGCTGCATGATCTGTCTCCCACAATGTCCTCACCACATCTCCTTCATGCCTGGGAACAGACTTTCCTTTTCTTCTTCCCAGAGCCCCAGTCATACTGGGGCGTGTAGTTTCATTGGCAATCTGACACACAGGCCCAGTCTGTCTGGAGGCTACATCCCCAAGTCTCAGTTCCTCCCAGCAGGCTTGTGTTGTCGCAGGATGCACATCAGTCCAAATCCTCATCCTCTGTGTCCTCCTTCACACAATCATAATCCACACAGCATACATATTTGCTCTCCCAATATGGCCACCCCAAGGGTTAAAGACACTCCATAGCCACAAATTGCTCATGGTCTTCCCCAAAATGGTCACTGCAGCTTAGCATTGCAGACAACCTTTCTAATGTCACAGGTAAGGAACAAAACTTCCAAACAGGGAAAAACATTTGTAACAATTAGCAAACCTGGCTACATTGATGGCATTACATGGTTGGCAGTTTTTAAATATTCTGTTTTATATGATTTTGTGTTGTCTTGGCTCTCAGCCCCGATGAAGAGGGAGCATTAAGTCCCTGAAACGTGTTGGCTTTGTATTTTGACTTTTTACCACAAATAATAAACTTCCTCTATCCTGTGGTGCTTTCATCTTTTTACACTCAGCTCCAAAGTCAGGGAAGCTAAAGTCTTGATATCAAAGCGAAGATAGGAGTGCAAAGAAGAGGGTATTCTGATTGACAAGTGTGATAGAAAGCACCTTTGTGAGGTTTGCTGTTAGTCCGAGCTTTTCAATTTTAAAAGTGAAAATATTTGACAGATTAATTTTAAAAGCACCTCTGATTGGCATCTGACATTTTGCCCAGTTCTTTTACGTTATCTGCAGTGGAATGTGTTCCGGCATTTTGATAATACTCATTGCACCTGTGATTCCGTAACCCTTCATTCTGTTGGAATATTATTACAAAGGACTTTACTTAAGAAGCAGACAGGTATTTCTTTTGATTTTCACAAATACTGTGACACGCTACTTAAGATCTGGCAGGCTGTTGTGCTCTGTCCTGGATGGTCCCGGCCAGCCTCACTGCTTGTACATGCAAGACATTTTATTAGTCGTGGTGGAAGTATTATTCAAGCTAAACTCCAAGCAAAAAGATAAATTATATACAGTGCCTTGCAAAGTATTCGGCCCCCTTGAACTTTTCAACCTTTTGCCACATTTCAGGCTTCAAACATAAAGATATAAAACTGTCATTTTTTGTGAAGAATCAACAACAAGTGGGACACAATCATGAAGTGGAACGAAATTTATTGTATATTTCAAACTTTTTTAACAAATAAAAATCTGAAAAATTGGGCGTGCAAAATTATTCGGCCCCCTTTAGTTAATACTTTGTAGCGCCACCTTTTGCTGCGATTACAGCTGGAAGTCGCTTGGGGTATGTCTCTATCAGTTTTGCACATTGAGAGACTGAAATTTTTGCCCATTCCTCCTTGCAAAACAGCTCGAGCTCAGTGAGGTTGGATGGAGAGCGTTTGTGAACAGCAGTTTTCAGTTCTTTCCACAGATTCTCGAATGAAATCAGGTCTGGACTTTGACTTGGCCATTCTTACACCTGGATATGTTTATTTGTGAACCATTCCATTGTAGATTTTGCTTTATGTTTTGAATCATTGTCTTGTTGGAAGACAAGTCTCCGTCCCAGTCTCAGGTCTTTTGTAGACTCCATCAGGTTTTCTTCCAGAACGGTCCTGTATTTGGCTCCATCCATCTTCCCATCAATTTTAACCATCTTCCCTGTCCCTGCTGAAGAAAAGCGGGCACAAACCATGATGCTGCCACCACCATGTATGACAGTGGGGATGGTGTGTTCAGGGTGATGAGCTGTGTTGCTTTTACGCCAAACATAACGTTTTGCATTGTTGCCAAAACGTTCCATTTTGGTTTCATCTGACCAGAGCACCTTCTTCCACAAGTTTGGTTGTGTCTCCCAGGTGGCTTGTGGTAAACTTTAAACGACACTTTTTATGGATATCGTTAAGAAATGGCTTTCTACTTGCCACTCTTCCATAAAGGCCAGATTTGTGCAGTATATGACTGATTGTTGTCCTATCGACAGAGTCTCCCACCTCAACTGTAGATCTCTGCAGTTCATCCAGAGTGATCATGGGCCTCTTGGCTGCATTTCTGATCAGTCTTCTCCTTGTATGAGCTAAAATTTAAGAGGGACGGCCAGGTCTTTGTAGATTTGCAGTGATCTGATACTCCTTCCATTTCAATATTATCGCTTGCACAGTGCTCCTTGGGGTGTTTAAAGCTTGGGAAATCTTTTTGTATCCAAATCCGGCTTTAAACTTCTCCACAACAGTATCTCGGACCTGCCTTGTGTGTTCCTTGTTCTTCATGATGCTCTCTGCGCTTTAAATGGACCTCTGAGACTATCACAGTGCAGGTGCATTTATACGGAGACTTGATTACACACAGGTGGATTCTATTTATCATCATTAGTCATTTAGGTCAACATTGGATCATTCAGAGATCCTCACTGAACTTCTGGAGAGAGTTTGCTGCACTGAAAGTAAAGGGGCTGAATAATTTTGCACGCCCAATTTTTCAGTTTTTTATTTGTTAAAAAAGTTTGAAATATCCAATAAATTTTGTTCCACTTCATGATTGTGTCCCACTTGTTGTTGATTCTTTACAAAAAATTACAGTTTTATATCTTTATGTTTGAAGCCTGAAATGTGGCAAAAGGTTGAAAAGTTCAAGGGGGATGAATACTTTCGCAAGGCACTGTATATATAACAGCTGTTTTACCTTCCAAAGGATTTGCATTATTGTCCAATCAGCACTTAGATTTACACAGCTTTGCAACACAGTTGAGCCCTGTCTGGCATGGCATAGGACCTGATTTTGAACTGCTGCAATTCAGTAACACTTACAGCTCTTGTCCCTCCCCAAGTCTATGACTGGAAAGTAAAATGAGAAGCAGCAGATTGATGGGCTCATCTCTCTGTTACTTTCTTCTCTCCTCCTATCAGCATACTCCTGGTGCTGCAGCACACCTAAAAATAAATACAAAATTAATCTGCGCTCGGTGCAATCCATAAAAAGAAAAATAATCTTCAGAATAAAGCTGTTGCTATACAATTGACATACCAATTGTGACAGTCCAAAAAGGAAACTTCAAGAGCATCCCTAAAACCACCTCTATTAGAAGGTAAAGTGCCTAAAAATAGTGCTTAAAGAGCAACAAATACTATAGCTGTTAACTTTTAATATGAGGACACCTACTTGTTCAGGGATCCCGCGGTGTTGGCACCCCAAGACGATTCGCCCATTGGCTACGGGTGCAAGCGCCAGCATTGCAAGTAAGGGAAACCAGCAATGAAACCTTCAGGCTTTACAGCGGTTTCCTACTGTGCATGTGCGAGTCGTGTTGCGCTTTCTGAATGGTCCCACCGTCTTCTGGGACACACATAGGTCCTAGAAGGCAGTAAGGGGGAAGGAGGAGGGGCCAGACATGACGTAAAGTGAGGGAAAAAAGTATTTGATCCCCTGCTGATTTTGTACGTTTGCCCACTGACAAAGAAATGATTAGTCTATAATTTTAATGGTAGGTTTATTCTAACAGTGAGAGACAGAATAACAACAAAAATATCCAGAAAAACGCATTTCAAAAAAGTTATAAAATTGATTTGCATTTTAATGAGTGAAATAAGTATTTGACCCCTTCGCAAATCATGACTTAGTACTTAGTTGCAAAACCCTTGTTGGCAATCACAGAGGTCAGACGTTTCTTGTAGTTGGTAACCAGGTTTGCACACATCTCAAAAGTGTAGAACAATTCTCCTGCGCTCGAGTGAAATATGGTGGGGGGAAGAGAAATACTTCCAACGGACTTGGATGGGTATGACTAATGATCTTGCTGCCCCCTCAGGATCAAGGGTATCCGAAACCAACTGGAAAACAACAACAAAAAAGAAAGGGGCGCATCGACCTAGTGCATTAGCACTAAAAACATTTATTAACCACTTGCCTTCTGTGCACTTAAACACCCTTCCCATCCAGGCCAATTTTCAGCTTTCAGCGCTCTCACACTTTGACTGACAATTGCGCGGTCATGCTACACTGTACCCATATGAAATTTTTAGCATTTTTTCCACACAAATAGAGCTTTCTTTTGGTGGTATTTAATCATCTCTGGGTTTTTTATTTTTTTACAAAAAAAAAAGAATAAAGACAGAAAATTTTGAAAAAAAAAAAAAAAAGTTTTTCTTATTTTCTGCGAGTAAATTTTGAAAATAAAATTTTCTCCTTCACTGATGTGCGCTGATGAGGCGGCACTGATGGGCACTGATAGGCTGCACTGATGAGGTGGCACTTATGGGCACTGATGAGGTGGCACTTAAAGGCACTGATGAGGTGGCACTTATGGGCACTGATGAGGAGGTACTAATATGCCGCACTGATGAGCACTGATAGGCGGCATTGATAGGCGGCACTGATGAGCACTGATAGGCGGCACTAAGAGGTGGCACTGTTGGGCACTGAGAGGTGGCACTGACGGGCGGCACTGATGGGCACTGATAGGTGGCACTGATGGGCACTGGCGGATGGCACTGATGGACACTGACGGGTGGCACTGATGAGCACTGATGGGCGGCACTGATGAGCACTGATGGGCAGCACCATCAGTGCCCACACTCAGTGCCCATAGTGCTGCCAGTCAGTGCTCATCAGTGCCTAGATGAGCAGGCACTGATGGGCACTGACTGGCAGCACTATGGGCACTGATTGTGGGCATTGATGGGGGGCACTGATGGCGGGCACTGTGGGCACTGATGGGGGGGCAATTTGTGTATTTTTTTACCTTTAGTAATCAGGGCACTGGTGATCAGTGCCCTGATTACATTTCTCTGTGTCCCCGGCGCTGTGAGGCTCCCCCTCCTTCCTCACACTGCAGGCTCTGTGTGAGGAAGGAGCGCCGGCGATGAGAGATGATCTCATATGTTTACATATGAGATCATCTCTCATTGGACGGCTTGATCACGTGGTGAATGGCCACTGTGATTGGTCATTCACCACGATCTGTGATCGGCTGTGTCCAAGGGACACGGCCGACACAGATTCTCCCCGATGCGCGCTCGCGGGAGCGCGCGGGGAGAGTCTTTCTGGGAGGCCGTTTAAAAACGGCCTCCCGAAAATTCAAGTCCGCGCTGCAGCCGTATATAGGCTGTAGCGCGGATGGCAGGTAGTTAAAATAGTAAAAAGTATACATTATACTCACAAAACAGGTGTGAATATTGCACACATCAACATATTCAACATAGGGTCTCCAAGGGCAGCACTTCTTGGCTCTGAGGAAGGGGGCTTTCCCTCGAAATGTGTCAGCCTAGCCACAGCAGTTTAATGCGGTACATACAGTAGCATGCCATCCAGCATTGCGTAGTACCTTGGCTACCTTGGAGACCCTATGTTGAATATGTTGATGTGTGCAATATTCACACCTGTTTTGTGAGTATAATGTATACTTTTTACTATTTTAATAAATGTTTTTAGTGGTAATGCACTAGGTCGGTGCGCCCTTTTCTTTTTTGTTGCTGCACACATCTCAGGAGGGACTTTGTTCCACTCCTGTTTGCAGATCCTCTCCAAGTTATCAAGTCTTCGAGGCTGATGTTTGGTAACTTAAACTTTCAGCTTCCTCCACATATTTTCTATGGGATTAGGGTCTAGAGACTGGCTAGGCCACTCCAGGACCTTAATGTGCTTCTTATTGAGCCACTCCTTTGTTGCCTTGGCCATGTGTTTTGGATCATTGTCATGCTAAAATACCCATCCACTACCTATTTTCAATGCCCTGGCTGAGGGAAGGCGATTCTCACCCAATTTGATGGTATATGGCCGCATCCATCATCCCTTTGATGCTGTGAAGTTGTCCTGTCCCCTTAGCAGAAAAACGCCCCCAAAGCATAATGTTTCCACCTCCATGTTTGACGGTGGGGATGGTGTTCTTGGGGTCATAGGCAGCATTCCTCCTCCTCCAAACTTGGCGAGTCTTCTGAATCATTCAGATGTTCGTTAGCAAACTTCAGACGGGCCTGTACAAATGCTTTCTTGAGCAGTTTGTTACCAATTGTTTTCTTGGTGGTGACTTGGTGACCAGCTGCCTTGAGATCATTGAAAAGATTCTCCTGTGTAGTTCTGGGCTGATTCCTCACCGTTCTCATGATCATTGAAACTCCACAAGGTGAGATCTTGCATGGAGCCCCAGACTGACGGAGATTGACAGTTTTTTTCTGTTTCTTCCATGTGTGAATATTCACACCAACTGTTGTCACCCTCTTACCAAGCTGCTTGGCGATGGTCTTGCAACCTATTCCAGCTTTGTGTAGGTCTACAATCTTGTCCCTGACATCCTTTGGTCATGGTGGAGAGATTGGAATCTGATTGATTGAATGCTTCTGTGGACAGGTGTCTTTTACACCGGTAACAAGCTGCGATTAGGAACACTCCCTTTTAATGAGGAGTTTTCATTCTACTCTGACTGTCCTATTAGGCTGCATGACCCCTGACCCTCTGTCTGGACAGTGCTGATTGGCCCTGTGCTGATCACATGCACCCTCCTAATTAAAACTCCCTAGCAAACCAAACTGAGCATGTGCAGAGTGACTCCAAAGGTTCTGTCTTATCTGGAGATAGATTGGGGACAGTGGAAAAGATGAGGATCAGAGAAGACAGGATCAAACAGCCTTTTTACACAATGCGCAAGATTACCCCTTAGGTTCCACAGTGAGTATAACAAGAATGCTTTACTGCATTGACAGACTGATTTTATTGTTGTGGGTTTAGTAACATTTTAAAGCTGAACTACAGACTCCCACTAGGGCTCGATTCACACCTATGCATGTTGCTTTTCAGCGTTTCTGTGGTGCTTTTTGCTATGCTTTCCATATATTCTTAACACTATTTTGCAGCGATTTTTCCGCACTACATGCGTTTCTGCAGCTTCTCTATTGAAGTCAATTGAACAAAAAAAGCAAAAAAAAAAGCACTGTTTTGCATTTAAAAAAGTCCCTGACCTTTCCAAAAAACGCAGAGGCACAAAAATGCACTGATGTGAACGTGTTCCATATTAACCCATGTTAAAAAATTTCCAAAAAGCAAAAAGCATGAAAAAAGGCAATGGTGTGAATGGAGCCTTAGCCACCACACCTCTCCCCCCCTATTAACTAATCACTGGCATTGAAAATAAAAAGTCATTTTTGCCTGGAGAAAGGTTTAACTGGCGAACCATTATGGAATTTAGCACATTTCCCCCTTACTTCCAGACTAATATATCTTTGTGTGAAAGTGTATAAAAAGATACAAGCGTTTAAGTGTATTTTTTCTAAATTATCGGGTACAGTAGAAAATAGTTAAAGTGATTGTAAATGTAGCACCTTCCTGGTTAGGTGCTAGTAAGAGAAGTAAGAGGTACATTTAGTTGTTTTTGGGCTCTGCGTTAGCTAATGGAGCTTGTGGAATGCTTTACTCTGGGTTCTGCAGCTACAGGCTTGCCTGTCTCCCCCCGACTTTCCAGAAATCTCTGGAACATAGTGGGTGGAGAGGGTGGAATCTGAGCTGGACCTGTATACAGCCTCAGCCAATCCCTGGTCGGGAGAAAGACCAGCAGGGGGCTGAGAGGTGTATATCCACTTCCTGATCGCCCCATAGCAGATTTACTGCTACAGGGCGGCCATTCTGCGCAGGATCACGCATATATTCATGATTCTGCACTTCCGCCTAGGGGGCAAAGCAGGGAAAGAAAATCCATCACAGCCCTTAGTAAAAGCACCTCACACAGTATACAAAAAAAACTGGCTAGGCACAAATTTAATCCCTTTGATCGCCCTAGATGTTAAACCCCTTCCCAGCCAGTGTCATTAGTACAGTAACAGTGCATATTTTTAGCACTGATCTCTGTATTAGTGTCACTGGTTCCCACAAAGTGTCAAAAGTTTCAGTTAGTGTCCGATTGCCCACCGCAATATTGAAGTCCTGCTATCCGTCACTGATCGCCGCCATTACTAGTATAAAATAAATAAATAAATAAAAATTCCAATATATATCCCATAGTTTGTAGACGCTCTATCTTTTGTGCAAACCAATCAATATACGCTTATTGGGATTTTTTACCAAAAATATGTAGCAGATTATTGGCCTAAATGTTTAAAGAAATTTTATTTTTACATCTTTTTATTTTAATTGGATATGTTTTATAGCAGAAAGTGAAAAATATTGTTTTTTAATTTCCCCAAATTGTCTTTTGTTTATAGTGCAAAAAAAAAAAAACGCAGAGGTGATCAAAAGAAAGCTCTAGTTGGGTACAGCGTTGCATGACTGCGCCATTGTCAGTTAAAGTAACACGGTGCCGTATCAACAAAAATGGTCTGATTATGAAGGGGGGTACATCTTCCAAAGGTAAAATGGATATAGGGGCTGGAGCAGAGAGTAGCAGGGTCCTTTGCCTGCTGGAGAGCGACCCAGCCTGGAACTGCTGTTAAACCTTCCAAGGCTCTGAAAAGCTTTAGGATGATTCTAGCTCACCTAGGAGCTGAAGGATCAGCCCAAAGTTACAGGAACACCCGGGCAACATCCAAAGAGGATCCTTCTGGCATACTTTTGAGCCGGTGTCAACTGAAGCTGGAAGAAGGTCTTCAGATTGCTTGTGACACAGTGGGTAGGTCTACGAGAAATCTCTGGAGAGGGACTGTTGCCTTTGCACCCCTTTTTGCTAGAGGGACTGTTCCAGACCTGCTGCCAGGGCTGTGTCCATAGTAGAAGCCCCTGACTGTACAGAAGATTCTGCTTTATTTCAGTTATCCATTGCAAGATAGTGTCTGGGTATCCCAAAGTGTTTTTTTTTTTTTTTTGCCCAATCCCTATCCCAGTTCTACATGTAGCACCCTCCTAGTTAGGTGCTAGAGAGTGAGTATAGTTTTGGCTCTGTCTGCCTATCAGAGGAACAGCAGGCAAATTCTATATTGCTTTCTGCTTAACAGAGAGCAGGATCTGTGAGTTAGGTCTGCTCATGGTGCTTAGTGTGTGATTCAGCTGGTCTAGGGAGTGTCCACACTGGTCCAATAGGGAGGCATATTGGACAATGGAGAAAACCAGGCCAATGGGTACATAGGCTTTGATACAGGCTCAGTGATTGAAACAGACTGGTTGTCTCGTGCATTCTGGGGTGTGATATAAAAAACAGGAGCACATGTGCTCTGAGTCTTTGGCTGGTGAGCAGAGAGCGGAGACAGAGCTGTCATCCGCCTGCTCAGCGGGGATCGGCGGATCGATCTCCCGCTGAGCAGATTAGACTCTGTCCCGTGTGAAAGGACCCTTAGGGGTTGATTTACTAATACTGGAGAAAAAAATCTGGTGCAGCTGTGCATAGTAGCCAATCAGCTTACATCTTCAGCTTGTTCAAATAGGCCTTGACAATAAAATATGGAAGCTGATTGGTTTCTATCCACAGCTGCAACAGAATTTACACACTAGAGTATTCATATATCAACCCCTTAAAGTGATATTAAAGTGTTACTAAACCCACATCACAACAATAAAATCAGTCAGTATATGCAGTAAAGCACACTTGTTATACTCACTGTGGAACCTAAGGGGTTAATCCTCTGCATTGTGTAAAAAGGCTGTTTGATTCTGTCTTCTCTGATCATCCCATTCATCATCACAGTCCCCAATCCATCTCCTGATAGAACAGAGCCTTGGGGGCATTCTGCACATGCTCAGTTTGGTGTGTATTGCTAGAAAGTTTTTCTTTTTCTTGGGAGAGTGCATGTGATCAGCACAGAGCCAATCAGCACTGTCCAAACAGAGGGTAAGGGGTCCTGCAGCCTCTTAGGATAGTCAGGGTAGAATGAAACCTCCTCCTACAAGCTTTAACCAGACACTGAAAGAAGTGACAAGACTGCTCTAACTGCTGATGAGAAAAGTTATTTAGCAGTTTATATTTACTAAATAATTGCATTTCCATGTTCTGTGTACTGTGGGGGACCAGCTATAGTAAATGCAGGTCCTGGGTTTAGTAACGCTTTAAAGACCAAAGGTGTTTACCTTAATACATTCTCTGCATTAAGGTAAAGAACTCCCCACTACCTCTCCTACACCCCCCCCCCCCCAATTACTAAACACTTGGCTCATTCAATGTCACAGCTCCAGCACTTTCTCAAGTACCAGCATTCCAGCCCCACTCCCTTTCACAGGAGAAACTGGAGGAAGCAGAGCCATAGGCTCCTGCTGCTGTCAGTCGAACTCCTGTGAGGAGGGAGCGGGAGCTTGGCTTACCAGCTCTGTGTGCGTCTATGGGCACACACTGCCAGGCTAGGGAAACAACAGGATCACCCATGTATTTTTGAGTGTCTTTATCACCCAGCTTGCTACAAGAGACACCCAATTGGAGGAGCCAACAGCGCCTGGGGGGACTGCCAGAAAAGTGGGAAAGCAACCATTCAGTGCAATATTCTTGCACATAGCAGGTAAGTATAAACTCTTTATGCTATTTTTTATTTTTATTTTTTTATATTTTATACTTTAATTTTTTAGCAGAGCTCCACTTCCAATTTCACCTTCCTGGAACAAGTATGCCACTTATAAGTCAAAAAATAGTTATTTGGATCCAAGACTTCTCATATATTTTGCTTTCTGACAGGTTCCCTTTAAACATTAAATGATCAATAGTATTCTACTTTATTAATTATATAAAAACCAAAGGGATGAGGTTTATAAAACAACTGCTCCCCAATGACCCTGCTGTCTTCCTTCTCCATGCCTCTAACATCCCGGCCAGACCTATAAAAATTCTGTCATTTGTCACCTTCTAAATGCTGCTAAAATGTGCATCCCTCTTAAATGGAAAAACCCACAGGCTCTGACTGTTAGCATGTGGCTCAAAAAGGTTGAAGAATTAAATAGAATGGAAAACCTTGTTCTCTCTACACGTCATTAACATGAATGGTATACCAAAACCCGGTGTCAGTGGAACATGTTTGTCCTCTCTGGTGAAGGCTGCTCTGTAATTGATGGTAGTAACTCTGAGGAGACCTCATGTTGAGTTTGGGGAAGCTCTAAAATATTGGTGGAGATTATTGCTGATGTAGAGCCATAGCTTTTTCTGTGCCAACCCTCCTACATCCCCCCCCCCTCCTAATCCCTTCTTCTTTCCTTCCCCCCTCATCCCACCTACTTATTTTTACCTTTCTCTCTCTTTCTACTACTAATTCGCTTTACTTCTTCCTTCTTCTTCTATACGTTATGCAAAACTGAAATGGACAACCAGGGGCTGACTGGAAACCTTAGGCGCAGGGGGGGAAGTACAAACAGGAGGTGCATGGTGCAGCAACTTGGCCCTCCTCCCACTCTCCCTCTTCTCTGCATCCTCTTGACCCCCATTCCAGGCTAAAGCTCCACTCCAGGAACTCTCCACTCACCGAATCCAGTTATCCGACCTGGCCAGCAGGGAGCAGTTGGGGGGAGCTGGGACAGCTCGGTCGGGGCTGCTGGGGGGAGGAGAGTCTCCAGTGGGGCATGGAACCGGCTTCTGCTCAGACACAGTTCACACCATCCATGCTGGGGAGGGGGGGGGGGGGGCTGCGCTCTGTCCTCGTCTTCATCCCCCACTCAGTAGGTCAGCAGTGGGGACTTTTTACTTCTCTTCACCTCTTCACCAGGAATCCTTTAGGCATGTCTGTGGCAGAAGCGGTGCAGCCTTTTTGCAGGGCATCAGAGTATTGCCCCCCTGCCCCCTTTTTCTGTGCCCCCCTGCCCCCCTGGCCCAGTCCTCCCCTGCAGACAACTCCGGGTACTTTCTAGTCCTGAATAACTCCTCTCATTAGAGGAATTGTAGAACACCTCTTATTCTCTCATTCTATGACCGATGTAGATCTCAACCTTATGACTGAATTGTCCTCAGTGTTGTAATACACTGTCTCAGCATATGTTCTATTTGGAATGTTACTGTTTATTATGCCTGGAAGTTGTCTTTCATTTAAATAAAAGAATTGAAAAAAAAAAACAAAGGGATACAATTTAGGCAACATTCACACATAGTAAGTATTCGGGCTAGGAACATCTCAAAGGTAAATTAGATCCTGGCCAAGTCAGTGCAGCTCCACAAACTGCAGTATCCAGCATTGTATGTTGATTTTCATGGTCAATAATGAATAGTAGTGAAATCAATCATGTCAGAAGCAGAAACACACATAATTGCGTGACCCTGGCAGAAATTAATCCGGAACACTGTGAAATCCCCCTTCCTGTGGCCTGTGTTATTAAGGTGAATGGAGCTGACAAGCAGATTAATGGCCCAGTGTCAGAGAGTTTGAAAGAAGCTCGTCTGAACTTGTCATCGAGTTGTCTACGAACTTGCAATTTCTCAGTGCTTAAGGCAAGAAGTGCTGATCACCAAGAGGAAAGGTCACCGCTGTGTTTTCGGCAATATTTAAGTGCCACTGATTAATGCACAGAGAGAGAGGACAGCTGATTAATGTCCTTGGATAGGGCCCAAGGAAGAAAGTATATACAGCTCTATATACATGGGAGTCTAGGACGAGTGCAAACATTCAGAGCAACAAACCAGTCATCATATTTTAGTGATGTGTCCTAAATGATGGATATGGGTTATCGACTGAGCAAATCCAAACTTCGACCCACATGGGAAAATAAGGTCTTGAAATCCAAGGGGGTGTCTGAAATCACTGGTCACAGCTGAGATTTTGGTATTTATGTTTTCCTGCCTGATCCCCTATGTTATTTAAAGTAGTCCTAAAGGCTGAAGGTTTTTTAACTTAACCTTTACCTTGCATTCTCTGCATTAAGGTAAAAAACCTTCTGAGTGCAGTCCCCCCCCCCCCCCCATTACACTTACCTGAGCATGATCTCAATTCAGCAATGTTCTCAAGAGCAGTGGCTCTCTCCCTCCTCATTGGCTTGGAGACATTGGCTCCTGCTGCTTTCAATCACAGCCAGTGAGGGGTAAGCAGGGTGGTGCAGGGCTGAGCCGCAGTCCATGTGTCTATAGACACACAGAGCTGGCTTGAGAGCAAGCCTGCACGAGGTAAGTAGCTTTTTATGGTAAGCACTCAGCGGGGGGTGGGGAGTCAGGAGCGCCGGTGAGGGACCAGAGAAGAGAAGGATCAGGGCTGCTCTGTGCAAATTTATTGCACAGAGAAGGTAAGCAAAACATGTTTGTTATTTAAAAAAAAGGGTTTACAATCACTTTAATGGTTAAAGCTGAACTCCGGGTAAGAAAACATTGTATTTCTTTTAGATCTGAGCGCAGTAATCCAGTGTGAAACTTTACCTCTGTGAAGGAGCTTCCTATAATAAAGACCTGTCACTGCTGCCCTCTCTCCTTGAACAGGGTGACTGGTCTTGTCTCCACCCCCTCCTGCAGTTTTCTGCATGCAGCCTGTTGTGGGTGGGGCCTGCTGGGTTCCTCCCACAGCTCTGCTCAAATCATATGCGTAATGATGTCACTGCTACTTTTATATGGTAACATCTGGGTTTGCAAAGGTGTTTATGACTTGGAACCAGCAGGGATGGGGCTGATTATTGACCATATACTGATCCTCCGGAATCCACAAGGCTCACAGAGCTGGATATGAATACCAACACAGAAATTTGCCGAAAGGACTTCACCACCTTAACCACTTTACCGCTGCTCACTGGAGCTCTACTGCGGCAAAGTGGCTCAATGACGTCTGGCGGCATAGACCTACGTCGCCAGACATTCCCCTCTCTCGGCGGCGCGCGCGCGCTGCCGGAGGCTCGCTCCCGCTGTATTCAGTCACAGCGGGAGTCGGGCCAGGGGAGGAGCGGCGGTGATCACCGCTGCTCTTCCCTGATCGTCGGGGAATCGAGTCTGGAGATCCGCCTGCTTTTGTAAACAAAGCGGGCGGATATCCTAAGTGACAGGCAGGGTCAGATTGCAGGGTTCAGCATAGATGAACCTGTGATCTGTCCCTGTGTCACTCAGTCACCTCCCCCCACACACGTTAGTAAGCACCAGGCATACATTAACCCCTTGATCACCAATAAAAATTAACCCCTTCCCTGCCAGTGTAATTTTTACAGTAAAAGTGCATATGTATAGCACTGATTACTGTAGTAATGTCACTGGTACCACCAAAAGTGTCAAAAATGTCAGTAAAGGGTCCAATCTGTGCGCCGCAATGTCGCAGTCCCGCAAAAAAAATCGCAGATCGCGCCATTACTCGTTAAAAAAAAAAAACACCAAAAACGACATAAATCTTTCCCTTAGTTAGTAAACGCAATAACTTTTGCGCAAACCAATCAAAATACGCTTATTGCGTTTTTTTTACCAAAAATATGGAGCAGAAAACAAATTGGCCTAAAATGATAAAAAAAATTTAGATTTTTACATTTTTTTTTGGGGGGGGGGGAATTTCATATAAAAAAATGTGAAAAATATTGTTATTTTTTCAAAATTGTCGCTCTTTTTTTGTTTATAGCGCAAAAAGTAAAAATTAAAAGCGCAGAGGTGATCAAATACCACCAAAAGAAAGCTCTGTTTGTGGGAAGAAAAGGATGTACATTTTGTTTGGGTACGGCGTTGCATGACCGCGCAATTGTCAGTTAAAGTCGCACAGTGCCGAATCGCAAAAAGTGACAGCAAAATCCTCCGGTGGTAAAGTGGTTAAAAATGTTTGAGGCCAGGTAAGGTTCACTTCAACTATGAAATCTAGATTACTGATCATTGGTTGTATTGTGTATAAATGCATTAATCATTTTTCATCCACAGTGCACAAGGAAGCAATACTGTCATTCAACCTTCATAAATAGCCTGAAATGGAGGTGGCACCAATAATGAAATGCCCCTGACTAATTTGATGAAAAGATAAAAAAAAAGCTGGCACCCATTAATGACACATTCTGGTTACTGGTTTAAGGTCATTTATAGAAACGAGTTTTGGGATACCCTTTATTTTTCTGCTGCTATGTAGACCTAGAATATCCATTACAATATATAGAAAGGGCTTGTCATGCATTGAATATTTTGGCAAGTGTCTTAGTTGTCAAACATTCAACATGTAGATCAGTATCTGTATATATAGTAATATCCTGAGGGGTGTAATTATTACTGTCTTGTGAAAGGAGGTGATGTATTAATTTAAGTTGTATGTTACATAACTCTGAAATCATTATTATTACATTAGTCTCTTAAGTTGATAAGTCTGTGTATATATATATATATATATATTACATGTCAGGAAGTGGTGTAAATAAATGATGCGGTCTGCTACCAGCTGTTTACTGTAAAGTTTTCTATATAAAAAAGCTCAGTTTAGCACTGTTTGTATAATATTTATAAAGCGCGATCTGCCTATAATTTTCATTTGGATTTGCTTGTTTTCTCCAGGCACAGAAACTTTTATTTAAATATATTCCTTAATAGCCACAAAGAATATAAAACCACTTTGCTAACCCAGATGTTGCTTTGTAAAAGTAGCAGTGACTTCATCACTGTCCTGTACATAGCCTGAGCAGAGAGCAGAAATCTAGGAGGGACCCAGCAGGCTCCACCCACTACAGGTTTTCTACAGAAAACTATAGCAGGGGGCGGAGACAAGACCAATCCCCCTGAACAATTAGTGAGAGCAGCAGTGACCGGTCTTTATTATAGGAAGCTCCTCCACAGAAGAAAAGTTTCACACTGGATTACTACACAGATCGTGAAGAAATACACAGAGCACACCAAGATTCAAGAATATACATGACTCTTGTATTCTCTTGTATTGATGATATTTGCTTATCCTGGAAATTAGCGTTAAAGCTGAACTGAATTTTTTTTTTAAGGAAAACAAAAACAGTAATTTTACATATACACTATCTCACAAAAGTGAGTACACCCCTCATATTTTTGTAAATATTTTATTATATCTTTTCATGTGACAACACTGAGGAAATTACACTTTGCTACAATGTAAAGTAGTGAGTGTACAGCTTGTATAACGGTGTAAATTTGCTCTCCCCTCAAAATGACTCAACACAACCATTAATGTCTAAGCCGCTGGCAACAAAAGTGAGTACACCCCTAAGTGGAAACGTCCAAATGGGGCCCAAAGTGTCAATATTTTGTGTGGCCACCATTATTTTTCAGCACTGCCTTAACCCTCTTGGGCATGGAGTTCACCAAAGCTTCACAGGTTGCCACTGGAGTCCTCTTCCACTCCTCCATGATGACATCACGGAGCTGGTGGATGTTAGAGACCTTGCGCTCCTCCACCTTCCATTTGAGGATGCCTCACAGAGGCTCAATAGGGTTTAGGTGTGGAGACCTGTTTGGCCAGTTTATCACCTTTACTCTCAGCTTCTTTAGCGAAGCAGTGGTCTTGGAGGTGTGTTTGGGATTGTTATCATATTAGAATACTGCCCTGTGGCCCAGTCTCTGAAGGGAGGGGATCATGCTCTGCTTCAGTATGTCACAGTACATGTTGGCATTCATGGTTCCCTCAATGAACTGTAGCTCTCCAGTGCCGGCAGCACTCATGCAGCCCCAGACCATGACACTCCCACCAACATGCTTGACTGTAGGCAAGACACACTTGTATTTGTACTCCTCACCTGGTTGCCAACACACGCTTGACATCACCTGAACCAAATAAGTTTGTCTTGGTCTCATAAGACCACAGGACATGGTTCCAGTAATCCATGTCCTTAGTCTTCTTGTCTTCAGCAAACTGTTTGCGGGCTTTCTTGTGCATCATCTTCAGAAGAGGCTTCCTTCTGGGACAACAGCTATACAGACCAATTTGATGTAGTGTGTGGTTTATGGTTGGAGCACTGACAGGCTGACCCCCCCCCCCCCCACCCCTTCAACCTTTGCAGCAATGCTGGCAGCACTCATATGTATATTTCCCAAAGACAACCTGTGGATTTGACGCTGAGCACGTGCACTCAACTTCTTTGGTCAACCATGGTGAGGCCTGTTCTGAGTAGAACCTGTTCTGTTAAACCGCTGTATGGCTTTGGCCACTATGCTGCAACTCAGTTTCAGAGTCTTGGCAATCTTCTTATAGCCTGGGCCATTTTTATGTAGAGCAACAATTTTTTTTCAAATCCTCAGAGAGTTCTTTGCCTTGAGGTGCCATGTTGAACTTCCAGTGACCAGTATGCGAGAGTAAGAGCGATACAGTAAACCCCCCTCCATTGCGGGGGTTACGTTCCGGACCCAGCCGCGAAAAGTGAAATTCCGCGAAATAGAAAAACCCTATTAAAATGCATTGTAGGCATGTTTTTTTACTGTCACTGTACGTGTGGCATGTTTTTTTACTGTCACTGTACGTGTAAAAGCATTTTAAGGTCTTTAAACACACTTTTAAAACAATAGAAACTCATTTAAACACATAAAAGATACTAGGAGACAGAGCAAGAGCTATGGAAAACACAAAAATATTTCATTTTTAATGATTTATATAGTAAAATAACATTACAAAAAAAACGCAAATTACCGGAACCACAAAAACTGAACCGCGATGGAGCGGAGGATTACTGTAATACCAAATTTAACACACCTACTCCCCATTTACACCTGAGACCTTAAAACTAACGAGTCACGTGACATCGGGGAGGGAAAATGGCTAATTGGGCCCAATTTGGACATTCTCACTCAGAGGTGTACTCACTTTTGTTGCCAGTAGTTTAGACATTAATGGCTGTGTCTATGGGCTCTACGCAATTCGCGGATCTCTGTCCACTCATCAGGAGCTTGATTAAAAATATCTGTGAATATAGACTAGTTTTAGAATAAAAAAATCTAGTATATGTAGAGAGAAATACCCAATTACTCCCTTGAAAAAAAAACATATAAATGGAATCTTGCTACTTACATGTAAATAACTGAAATAGACCCAGTGACCATAAGGGAATTAGAGCACCATGAAGCAAAACATCTAACCCGTGGCTGAGGTGGGTATAAGCCAACCGGTCCAGGGATTGGGGGAACCCAACAGAAGAGGCAAGTAAGGACACCCAAGGCAATTCCAAAGGATGTGAACACACATGGTGGCCAAATAATCTATAGAAAATAGGAGTTTAAAATATAATGTGTATATATATGTAATCAGATGAGGAGAATATTTGGTGATGTGTGCTGCAAGACCGAGGAAACCTCCAAAGTATTATGATAATGAGGGAAAAAGACACCAAAAAGTGCAAGGTGAACATGGGGTGAACGGGAATGCCAGTGATGAACCAGGAAACAATTATAAAGAAAAACCCGGTGGAAAAAGGGAATAGATAATGGAACCAAGTGCCTGAAAAAGAATAAAAAAGGTGAATGGGGTGCAAAGATTGGAATACAGTACAATAAACAGCCCCTGTTGGGGAAACACTACATAGCTTTATTTAAAAAAATATATAAAAAATGCTTGGGTGCAACAGGCATGCTGACAAATATAAATATGAGGCTGGATTTCCATTACGGGAGCCTATAGGCATAAAACTTTTGACTCCCAAAGCAATAGTACTTTGTTTGGCATCACCTCTTTACAAAAAGCATGTTTCCGCTTTACTGGTCCTAACCTGGCTTAGAATATTGTGGCAGAATACACGCTGGGGTTAATTTACTAAAACCGGGGAGTATAAAATATGGTGCAGCTGTGCATGGTAGCCAATCAGCTTCTAACTACAACTTGTTCAATTAATCCTTAACAAAAAAATCCTGAAAACAGATTGGATTCTATGCAGAGCTGCACCAGATTTTGCACTCTCCAGTTTTAGTAATTCAACTCTACTGTCTTGAATTGTAATCTGCACAAAGACCCTACTGATGCTGTTTTAAATAAACAAATCCAAGATATCCAACATAACACTACAAAAATGATTAGATTTATATCCAGTGCCACCAAACAATCCATACTCCAATCCTGGAAACCTCCCACACTAAGCTTCCAAGAGATTAAAATATGGCTAAAGGGCATGATGATCAATGAAAACAAATAACAGCTATCTCATTAGATAAACATGAGAAATTCTCAAAAGTTTGGTCTCCGTGGATAGCCTATTTGCAACCCAATCTGGGAGTCCGGAGGATATTACAAAGAGCAAAGGGTTGGCTGACCCCCAGCGATGAGAGGCTCCTCCTATTCCCCTAAATCTGATACAGTCAGGTCCATAAATATTGGGAACAAACAAGATGTGCTTTAACTGCAGACTTTCAGCTTTAATGTGAGGGTATTTACATCCAAATCAGGGGAAATGTGTAGGAATTACAACAGTTTGTATATGTGCATCCCACTTTCTAAGGGACCAAAAGCAATGGGACAATTGGCTGCTCAGCTGTTCCATGGGCAGGTGTGTGTTATTCCCTCATTATCCCATTTACAAGGAGCAGATAAAAGGTCCAGAGTTCATTTCAAGTGTGCTATTTTCATTTGCATTTGAATCTGTTGCTGTCAACTCTCAATATGAGATCCAAAGAGCTGTCACTATCAGTGAAACAAGCCATTATTAGGCTGAAAAAACAAAACAAACCCATCAGAGAGATAGCAAAAACATTAGGTGTGGCCAAATCAATTGTTTGAAATATCCTTAAAAAGAAAGAACACACCGGTGAGCTCAGCAACACCAAAAGACCCGGAAGACCACGGAAAACAACTGTGGTGGATGACCGAAGAATTCTTTCCCTGGTGAAGAAAACACCATTCACAACAGTTGGCCAGATCAAGAACACTCTCCAGGAGGTAGGTGTATGTGTGTCAAAGTCAACAATCAAGAGAAGACTTCACCAGAGTGAATACAGTGGGTTCACCACAAGATGTAAACCATTGGTGAGCCTCAAAATAATCCAAAGCATACCACCTCATCAGTGAATAATGGTGGTGGTAGTGTCATGGTGTGGACATGTATGGCTGCCAATGGAACTGGTTCTCTTGTATTTATTGATGATGCGACTGCTGACAGAAGCAGCAGGATGAATTCTGAAGTGTTTCGGCCAATATTATCTGCTCATATTCAGCCAAATGCTTCAGACCTCATTGGACGGCGCTTCACGGTGCAGATGGACAATGACCCGAAGCATACTGCGAAAGAAACCAAAAGTTTTTTTAAGGGAAAGAAGTGGAATGTTATGCAATGGCCAAGTCAATCACATGACCTGAATCCGATTGAGCATGCACTTCACTTGCTGAAGACAAAACTGAAGGGAAAATGCCCCAAGAAGAAGCAGGAACTGAAGACAGTTGCAGTAGAGGCCTGGCAGAGCATCACCAGGGATGAAACCCAGCGTCTGGTGATGTCTATGCGTTCCAGACTTCAGGCTGTAATTGACTGCAAAGGATTTGCAACCAAGTATTAAAAAGTGAAAGTTTGATTTATGATTGTTAATCTGTCCCATTACTTCTAGTCCCTTAACCACTTGCCGACCGCTCACATTGAGCGTACTGCGGCAAAGTGGCTCATTATCGTCCAGCGACGTAGAACTATGTCGCTGGACTCCTCCCCTTGTGGGCGGCACGCGCGCGCGCCGCCGAAGGCTAGCTCCAGCTGTATTCAGACACAGCGGGAGTCGGGCCAGGGGAGGAGAGGTGGTGATCACAGCCGCTCTTCCCCGATCATCGGGGATCGAGTGAGGAGATCCGCCCGCTTGTGTAAACAAAGCAGGCGGATCTCCTATGTGACAGGCAGGGTCAGATTACAGGATTAAGCATAGCTGAACCTGCGATCTGTGCCTGTGTCCCCTCCCCCCACAGTCCCCTCCCCCACACACGTCAGTAAGCACCAGGCACACATTAACCCCTTGATCACCAATAAAGTTAACCCCTTCCCTGCCAGTGTCATTATTACAGTAACAGTGTACAGTAACAGTGCATATTTATAGCACTGATTACTGTAGTAATGTCACTGGTACCCCCAAAAGTGTCAAAAATGTCAGTTAGGGGTCCGATCTGACCGCCGCAATGTCGTAGTCCCACAAAAAAAATCGCCAGATCGCCGCCATTACTAGTTTAAAAAAAAAACAATAAAAAATGACATAAATTTCCCGTAGTTAGTAGCTGCGATAACTTTTGCGCAAACCAATCAAAATATGCTTATTGCGATTTTTTTACCAAAAATATGTAGCAGAAAACAAATTGGCCTAAAATGTTAAAAAATTTTGATTTTTAAATTTTTTTTGGGGAATTTCATATAAAAAAATGTGAAAAATAATGTTTTTTTTTCAAAATTGTTGCTCTTTTTTTGTTTATAGCGCAAAAAGTAAAACTCGCACAGGTGATCAAATACCACCAAAAGAAAGCTCTATTTGTGGGGAAAAAGATGACGTAAATGTAATTCAGGTACAGTGTCGCACAACCGCGCAATTGTCCATTAAATTAACGCAGTGCTGAATCGCAAAATATGGCCTGGTCAGGAATGGGGTAAAATCTTCCGGTTTTAAAGCGGTTAAAAATACGCTCATTGAGAATTTTTGTTGTCAAAGACATGTAGCTAAATACATTTTGGCCTAAATATCTGACAAAAATTGAATATATTGGATATTTTTTAACTGTCAAAGTAGAAAAATATTGTTATTTTTTCAAAATTGTCGCTTTTTTTTAGTAATATCGCAAAAAATTAAAAGCGCAGAGGTGATCAAATACCACCAAAAGAAAGCTCTGTTTGTGGGGGAAAAAGGGACATAAATTTTGTTTGGGTACGGTGTTACATGACCGCGCAATTGTCAGTTAAAGTCGCACAGTGCCAAGTTGCAAAAAGTGGCCTGGACGTAAAGCAGGAAAATCCTCCGGTCCTAAAGTGGTTAAAAAGTGGAAGGCACATACACAAACTATTGTAATTCCTATACCCTGTTCACCTGATTTGGATGTAAATACCCTCAAATTAAAGCTGGAAGTCTGCAGTTAAAGAACATCTTGTTTGTTTTATTTCAAATCCATTGTGGTGGTGTATAGAGCCAAAAAGATTAGAATTGTGTTGATGTCCCCATATTTATGGACCTGACTATATGCCTCCCTACCCCCCTGCTCATTACTGAACTTTCTATAGCTTTCCATGCTGGGCTCTCAAATCTCTCTCCTGTGTTTTTATATTTATTTTAGGTAGTGCAGATACTCTCATAAGGAAGCTATTTATAGTCGCTTGGGGACCACTCTTAGTCATACTTTGCTAAACATGTAAAGCAGTATCAGAGTCCAGATTAGCATATGTTATACAGTATCTCCTATAACTGGAAGAACACTGGACACCCTACTCGGTAATCCTATTCTCACTCTAACATATGAAAAGGGTCATGCATTGTTTTGATTCTCCATAATTGACCTATGGACCTTGTTTTAACATTGTACCTTTGAACTGAGCATGTATGTGTATGTACATGTAGCACTCGCTAGCTTTGCTAGAGTGCTAGTGTTAGGATTTTTGTTAGTGTAGGTAAATTCAGGCTTGGCTTTTTAATGTGGGTCAGGTGAGTGACTCAGGGAGGCTGGCATGACTCACAGGCAGTATCCCTGGTACCTTCCCCTACTTCTGGAAACTAGCAGAAGATTCCAGAAGGATGAGAGTGGAGGGGAGGAGGAACTGCCTGGAGTATTCCGAGGGCTTTGACCAATCCCCAACAGACGGGTTGGCAGGGGGCAGGCCCTTTAAAATACTCAGGGTCAGCCCAGCTGGAGTGTGTGGTGTTTGGTGGAAGATGGAGATGGCGTGTTAGGCTGTTGGAGACCTTTGAGGGTAACCCCCTAGTCTGGGGGGGGGTGAACTCAGGCCTGGGCTTGCGTGTGCATGGTACCCCTTTTCATGACACACAGGGGGATCCTGAGGTGCGGGAGCAAGGAGAGGGTAGGCAGGAGCACTGCCGGGCAAATCTCAAGGGAGGAGCCAGGAGGGCTCATGAGTGTTGCATTCAGAGGAATGAGAGGCATGCCTGAAGGGACTGGGTGCAAGCAGTCTGGGATAGATGCAGAGTCAGTCTGCGAGGACTGTGAAGAAGTAGCAAGGAAGTCTAGTGAAAGGGGCAGCTGCAGCCAGGCAGGCTGGAAGTGCCTGAAGAGGTGGTACTGGGACCAGTAGCCACAGGAATAGGACAGCTAAGCACTAAAGACCTCTTTATCTGCTACACTACCAAAGGGACCAGCAAAGAGCTTTTGTTCTGGATATGACTAAGTCTGTGTTGGATCAACTTGTCAGTGCTAGCTATCCTGGGAGATATAGTTCTACAAGCAAGATTGTGCCGGAGAAAAGTGTATATATATATTGGATGTATATAGTTGTGTTCCAGAAGAATTCCTTGTTGATCAAAAGGACATCCTAATAATAACACCATCCCTATTCCTATCAGTACCCCTAAAAAATACAAAACAAAACAAGCGACAAGTACTGATCTCTGGACTGTGCAGGGTGGGAGATAACCATATTCACCAGCAGCTCCTATGGGGGTAGCGCTACATACATATTTGTCAAAATGTTAATAAAAACATATTGAACAAGAATATAGTGACAGAGAAATAAAACCTTACTGTATTTTTAATAATGATGGGGGAATAAAATAGTGCTTTGTTATACATGGTATAAATCGTCCTTCTTGCCTTTGCTGACTAAAATCGTAGACCTGCCGCACCCAGTGGTAAATCCAGCTCTGTATAAAAGTGTACTGAGAAGAAATGTTTCTATCAACTATCCAGGGCTGTTCTGGCAATCCAGCGAATTACTTTTGTGGTGATAGCATTTCAACATGATGATCACATGAATTTTTTATAAACACAAGATCAGAATACGAACTTGGTCAACAAGCTTAAATGGGCTAATGCAGTGTGATTTTGTCATCATTTGCTGTCAGCTTTTGATAGACATTCATTACAGGTGCAGTTGATCTGCAGTTGACCTGCTTTTGCCTCACCGTAGCCTTTTATGGGGAGAAAAGCAGTTCTGAAGAGAGCAAAAGCCCATTGACATTGGCCCTTAGTATTAGATTTAGGCAGGGCTTTTTTTCTTAGAGAATAGGTGCAGGAACTCCCCCCTTCTGATACCTCCCCTTGTCTCCATGCCCTACCCACCTCTGAGCACCGTTCCTTGGTTCCACCCCCTACCCACCTCCCAGTACTGCACCAAGCTGTGGGGTGCTAAATAATTTGTATGGAATTTGTACTTGTCTAGTAACAAGAAAAGCAGTAATAATAAATCCCCCAAGCAAACAATAGATCCCTCACACAACAATAGAGTCCCCCAGCAACAATGGACCCCATCCCAACAACAATAGGTCCCCCTAAGTAACAATACATTCACCCCAGCAACAATAGTTTCCCCTACACAACAAAAGACTCCACACACACACACAGAGCAACAATGGACCACCCACAACAAATTATCACCCCCCCGTAAAAAAAGATTTCTATAGCAACATTATACCCCCCTGCAGCAACAAAAGATCTCCCAGCAGCCAGCATCAATAAACCCTACAGCAGCCAGCATCCTCTTCCTCAATAGAAGATCCATACATCCCCCACCAGCAACAATAGACCCTCACACAAAAACAGATCCCCGTCAGTGACAATAGATTCCCCCAGTAGCCAGCATCAATAGACCTCTTCCTCAATAGAAGATCCATATATCCCCCACCAGCAACAATAGACCCTCACACAAAAACAGATCCCTGTCAGTGACCATAGATCCCCCAGCACACCCCAGCACCCCTTGCTATTACAAACATTCAGTGCTGGAGGTGCCGGAACTGCGTTCCCCCACGTTCCTGCTGAAAAAAAGCCCTGGATTTAGGGTTAGCCTTAGGGTTGGGGTTACTACTAGGGTTAGAGTTAGGGATGGCTTTGTTTAACCACTTCAGCCCCGGAATATTTTACCCCCTTCCTGAACATGCCATTTTTTTGCGATGCATTGCTTTAACTGAAAAATTCGATTCATCGTCGTACACAAATAAAATTGATGTCCTTTTTTCCCACAAATGGAGCTTTTTTTTGGTGGTGTTTGATCACATCTGCGTTGTTTTTTTTTTTGTGCTATAAACAAAATGAGATCAGCAATTTTGAAAATAAAAAACAAATATTTTTTTATTTTCTGCTATAAAACACATCCAATAAAAAAATGTAAAAAATCTAATTTCTTCAATTTAGGCCAATTTGTATTCTGCTACATGTATTTGGTAAAAAAAAAAACAAATCCCAATAAGCATATATTGATAGGTTTGCACAAAACTAAGTGATAGGTTTATGTACTTTTTTTTTTTTTACTAGTAATGGAGGTGAACATTTTTAGTGGGACTGCGACATTGTGGTGGACAAATTTAACATTAAGTGACACTTTGGGGACCAGTGACACCAAATCAGTGCTAAAAAAAAAAAATTCACTGTCACTGTATAAATGACACTGGCAGGGAAGGGGTTAACATCTGGGGTGATCAAAAGGGTTAAGTGTGCTCCTAGGGAGTGCTTGCTAACTGTGGGGGGAATTGATTCACTAGAGGAAAACAGAGATCCAAGTTTCTGCTTAGAAACACAAAATCTCCATTTTCCTCTGTGACAGAAAGGCGGTCTGCCTTTTCTACATAGGCAGACCGCCGTTCTGCCTCTCCTCGGAATGACTTACGGGTCCCGGTGGCTATCACGGCTGCCGAACCCGCCGATTGGCTCCTGCTGTGTCCAATCACAGTGGGAGTGGGGATCCAGCGTTGTGTGCCTGCGCCCCAGATCTCGTGCACAATATCACGTACATGTACGTGATTTTGCGTGGCAAGGCCGCCAGTATAGATGCGGCAGGTGATCCACAAGTGGTTAATAACAAAGCCACTGATCACTGCCAAATGTCAGCATTTTTTTTTTTTTTTTAAACATATGTTGTCTAAGTAGTCTGTAGGGTAAAATTTGAGGCCAGTTTTGATGAAATTTCAGCAAAGTTGGTAATATTGCTGCTAAATAACCGTACTCATCCCTAGTAGTATATAATAGATATCTACTATAAATTATTTACAGTTCAAATTGCTGCTTGGTCCTTCACTGGCTGCTAGCCTACTGATTACTGCTATGATGAAGTCATCACTCCTTCGGCTATTTCCCAGTATTAAATGACAGCAGTGAAATGGAGATAAACTTGGTCAGCACCCAATTCTGATTTTGCCAATGCAAGTCTTGCTGTGCTCCCACAAAGAGGGAGCTTAGCCATTCCAGCCGTGGCTGCAGTGCCTGCTGTGGATTCTATCACCTCCCACATGGGAGGAACAATATCAGGCTTTGTTCATATGGTGGAGGTGTGATTCTTGTATTATTTATATTGTTTTTCAATAAAGCATTTTTGATACTTTCTCAATATCGGTTGTCCCTCATTGATGATGTCTTGTGGACCTTCTGTCCCTTTATGCAAATAAAGGCACTTTTCCACTGCAAGTACCGGCTCGGCTCTACTCGGCCCTGCTTGGCCCTGCTTGGCCCGGTTTGCTTTTCCACTGCTGGTACCGCATGGTACGGTGTTGGAACGGTTCGGTACGGTACGGTATGGTTTGCTTTTCCACTAAAGTAGTACTAAAGTTAAGTGGGTGGGATAACAATGGGTGGGTGGGATTCTCTGACCAATCAGTGGCTATTAGTGACTGCATGCAAAGGATTGTGGGATATGGTACCGGTATGGTACCTCTTGGAACCACAATCGAGTAGGTACTGTTTTTGAGAGCCGTACCGTTCGGTTCCATGCAGTGGAAAAGCGCCGCCGTACCGTACCAAACCGTTCCTACACCGTACCATGCGGTACCAGCAGTGGAAATGCACAAAAGCGAGCCGAACCGTTCGGTTCCATGCAGTGGAAAAGCGCCATAACAGACTGCACTCCCCCAATCCGTACTGTTTAAATAACTTCATTAAAACTAGAAGATAAAAACACTCCTGTGCTCTTGTATGTCCTCTGATGTGTTTAACCCTTCAGTGGGGCTTAATCAGGTCCACAGTCCTACAACTCTACAATAAGGCCCACTAGAAGGCAAACCGTGTCAGTGGAAGAAAAGCAACACCGATACTTTTATCCACTTAAAGTCACTGAAGCAGTATGGCTTGGCCCAATATTGTTTCTTTAAGTCTTGCTGTGCAGTGAATTGCATCAAACTAAAAAAAAGGTTGATTAGGGGTACTTTTATTGCTGTGTTTTATTAAACACACAGCTGGAGTAAATGGTGGCCTTAAACATCTACATGGCGTTTAGATTTATTTATCCTGACTGTTCTGAACTGATAAAGAGAAATGTAATGGTTGCTATGGTACCCTCATGTGATTCCACTGCACTTTGCCTTATTAAATTAACTAATTTAGTTTAAAAATACACAAAAAAGGACCCCGCAAGTTCAAACAGTCCTAGTATTTTCCTGTCTGATGGCCAACACGAACCTGATGAACAATAT
The DNA here is from genome assembly GCF_965119305.1 of Pelophylax lessonae. NCBI lineage: Eukaryota > Metazoa > Chordata > Amphibia > Anura > Ranidae > Pelophylax > Pelophylax lessonae. The sequence continues at coordinate 77,488,277 of NC_138769.1, read as the reverse complement.
AGATTCTTTTTGTAGTGTTTGTAATGTGTCCCATACATGATTCAACGCCCCACTGTTTTTTTTTTTTTTTTTGGAAATTAGGCATTTCACTGATGTGAAGTATATCTTGTAATCTTCCTGGAGTATTATTAATGCTGCAATTATAATTTATTTTCACGCTCTGAATGACAGATTACCATAAATACTTTTTAAAAGCCACTTCACTGAGGTCTAAATGTGTTAAACAGTTGAACGAAAAACAGGAAACTGCTGACCTTACCAGTTTCAAGCATCCTCTTAACCTATTAGCATCAATTAAACTGCAGGTGTAAAGAGAGCCTAACCAATCCCTGACGCCTGTTTATAAACAGTTCTGTACTCAGCTACAGCCAAAACAGTATGCAGCTGTAAAAAATGCTATGTCTGACTTATTTTCCTTGCTCTGATATATCAAAAGAGAATTAGAAATAAAGGGGACCCTGTATAGGAGTCCGAAGAAGATATCAGAGGTAAAAGAGAGAGGGACTACATAGAAGCTACCGATAATCACCTTTAGATTTCCAATTTCTTTAGGGAGCATCGGCAGGTCATGGTCACACATCCAGGGTGAAGTTCACTCTAGTAGATAGGAAATGCCTTTGCAAGAGCATGAAGAACATGCTCTTACAAATATGCCCTTGGGAACTTTTATTCTGCAGAGGAATTCCTTAAAAAGCATTCTCTCTACTAATAATGGTCTTCTTGCCATGGAAAGTGGTAGTTAGGTTGCAAACTTTTTCTAGCCCACGAGTTGCCCAGTTTGGGTAACACATAATGACGGAGACACCAGTGCAGGAAGAAGTAGGAATGCCAGGCAACTCACCAGGAAGCAGGAAAAGGTGTTACACCTCCTATGGGAGAGGACTCTTTACAGGCAAAAATAGTGAAAGATCCAGCTCGGGGAGATATCCTCAAGCATTATTTCTCCCTATTACCTACTAAAAAGAAGTTAGAGAGGATGTTTGCACACTTAGAAACTTCTCACAAGAGGGACTTAGAGGAAATGAGCACAGACTTAGAAGGATTCCATCACAGATTGAAAGATACTGAATCCACAATCAGCTCCTTAAATGTGGCAGTTCAGCAACTCCAAGATATTGTGGGGATACGGTATTTATATATACAACACAAATGTGTATGCAACTTGATGACCAAGAAGACTGTCACCATAGACATAACATATGGCTACAGGGCCTTCCAGAGGGCACAGGAGCTGGAAATGTGCAGGGCCACAGTCACAAAGATATTTAACGTAATTTGGGCAAACCTCTGGGCTATGCACTGTCCAAAAGAATAGTAGGATGGTAGTGGAGGGGACAGGGGAACAAAGAGGGCTTGCAGAATAATTATTATAAGAGGTGTAATCCTTTGAGATGTTCTTTTGCTAGCTATCGTTGGGGCCCTGTTAGAGCATTGGTGCTCTAAATCTAAATGACAGTTCCAGTTAATGTGTATGCAATATAGGCACAGTATAGGTGTTCTGGAAATTTTATATATAGACAACTCATATCCTTATATTCATTAGTAGTTCCAAATAATGAATATGTAGCACCCTTTAGTGTGTGCTAGCAGTTAGTGTAGTGTGGGTTAGAAGTTAGAGTAGGTAAAACATAGAATTTTTAGGTGAAGGTTAGGAGGAGCTTCCTTGAAAATGTATGGAGCCTCAGCCAATCCTCAGAGGCTGGCTGGAAGGGGCCTGAGACTTCTCCATAAATAGACATGGGCCATGTCAGCAAGGGCAGTCAGGTGGAAGATGGAGATGCAGTGCTGAGGAGGCTGTTGGTGGCCCTTGAGGCACACCCCTAGTCTAGGGGAGGGGTGTCCTGGAAGGATCCTACCATAACACAAGGGAGGAAGCCCTCCCTGGAGGCATGGGAGCAAGAGAGGACAGAGTGCGTAGATCAGCACTGTTGAGGACTGACAAGGGGGGAGACTGCAACATGTAGCCAGTCTCCCTAAAGACAGCGATTTGCTTAAGACTTGGAGGATGGGTGTGTAGAGTTAGCCTGAAGGGCTAGTGAAAGGGGCAGCTGCAGCCTGGTGGGTTTGGGAGTGCCTGAAGAGGTGGTGCTGGGAGCAGTGGCCACAGAGAAGCACTGAAAAGCTGTTTCACTGCATTTTTGCTACACAACAAAGGGGCTTTGAGTCCCTGCCTGTAAAGGGCTATTGCTACAATCTGACTGGGAGCCTGTCAGATTATCCTACAGTGATTCAACTGGTGCAAGCAAGCAAGTGTGTTCAGGAGACAAGTGAAGGAGACTGTATATAGACTGTATATAGTAAGATGTCCCTGAAGTTGTTGTTGAAGTTTTGCTGAAGTCAAGTGGGCATTCCATAACCTCCCATCCATATCCTAGGTATTAACCCTCAATAAATAACAAAAACAAAGTCACAGACTGTTCTTTAAATCTGGGGTGCTTGTAAAAATCCAGGGTGCCTGGCTGTGCAAGAGTGGGGGATTCAAGTTCATCTGCAGCTCCTTAGGGGGTGTGCTAACTACTGCAGTAGGGAACTGACACAAAAGATTCACTCAGGATCTTGCAAATAACTGTTCTGCTTATTCAATGCAATTGAAGTTTTCTATACACATGATTACGTAGGTATCACATTAATATTACAATTGTACCTTTGCGGTAACAAGGGGCGTAACATAGGCAGGCTAATTCTAATGAGGACTCAAAAGAATGCAACATGTATTCAAAACTCTATTATTGTCGTGTTCACAATGAGTGCAGTGTTCAATACATAGGCAAAGCATACAAATTAGAATACAATTTTATACAGAATTTACAAATTTCCATTACAATCTCCCCTCTTCTGATCAATATTTTACATACCTGCATCACCTTTAACCACTTTCCACCCAAGGATGTACCCGGATGATGCCTCAGCGATGTGGGCAGCAGCGATGGCTGCCTGGGACAGAGAGGGAGGAACTGACGTTGTTCCCCTCTCTCTGTACCCTGGAAACTGTAAGCAGCGAGTATTCGTCACTTCCAGTTTTCCCCCGTTTACCTGACCACCAGCGGCCAGAGAAGCAGCCGATCGAACCAATTTCGGTCCGATCGGCTGCATGGGGGGCCAGAGGAAATATTTGGGGTCTAATAGACCCCAAATCTCTCCATAAAGAGGACCTGTCATGACCCATGCTATCACAAGGGATGTTGTTCATCCCTTATAATAGCAATAAAGTTTGTACAAAAAATGTAAAAAAGAAAAAAAAAACTGTAAAACTTCATAAGGGTGGCCTGAAGGTTCGACTTCCTCTAGTGGGCCCTGTGCTCACTGCCCGACAACCGTGAAGCTCGATTGGCATTTGCCATTGAACACCAGAATTGGCAGGTCCACCACTGTCACCACTGTCACAGATGAGTGCAGGTTCACCCTGAGCACATGTGACAGACATGAAAGGGTCTGGAGAAGTAGTGAAGAACATTATGCTGCTTTTATCATCATTCAGCATGACCAGTTTGGTGGTGGGTCAGTGATGGTCTGAGAAGGCATATCCATGGATTGATTCACAGACCTCAACAGGCTAGACAATGGCACTCTGACTGCCATTAGGTATCGGAATGAAATCCTTGGACCCATTATCAGACCCTATCCTGGTGCAGTGGGTCCTAGGTTCCTCCTGGTGCACGACAATGCCCTGTCTCATGTGGCAGCCAGTTCCTGGAGAATATTCAAGTAAAGTGAGACCGCGTTCAAACTATACCAAATAGATCAAATATATTGATATAAATCCATGTTGAATAAACGTAATATAAATCCAATGTGAAAAAACTAATAATAAGTGTCCGTGTCCAACAAAGAAAGAAATTCCCCTTGTGTCTAGTCTTTCACAAGTGAGTGTGCTAGGTTAACAATTCTTCCACAGCCAAATTTCCATTCAAAATTATGGGTATGTGCTCTCCTTCACCAGCACCACATGCACAGCCCACTTACCAGATACTCTGGAAATATAGCAATATAATTTATTCCTTCAAGGATCCACTCGATGTCAAGCAAGGACCAGGACCCAACCATATGCAAGGAAATGGATGAAGAGGCTTATAGGGTAGTAAGTTTGTAATAATATTTATTGAACAAATAGCGACTTACAGTTAATGTTCATGAAAACCGGCCGGGGAGTTCAAATCCAGAACGCCATTCCGCATTCCAACTGCACACCAAGGACCAGAAATTATGTAGCTGCGTGCTCTAGACTCTACGCTTTTCGTCAGTAAGAATGTCTGACGTCATCAGGAGTGACTTGTGACTCCTGATGTCACAAGTCACTCTGTGTCTTGTTGCTGTCTGGTCTTCAGTTTCCTGCTTCCTGTATTTGCTGCTGCTTCTGATCACCTGTTATCAACCTGGCATGCCCTTGGATACCTCTTGTCTCGCTCTCAGCTCTGACCTTGAATTGTTCACAGATCTTCTCTTTTCTTCTGCCCTGTGTATGACTCCAGCTTGCCTAACCACAAATCTGCTATCTGATCTGCTGACCCCTGGCTTACTGACCTCTGCTTCCATCCTGACTATGCCTTCGGCTCTGCCCTGTCTGCTGTGATCCACCTTGGTGCCTATCTGCTGTACCCAGCCTGCAGTACCTCCCTTTAGGACTCACCTGTTGATCCTGCCTGCTGCTCTATCCATTACAACCTGCTTCCAGCTGTGTGTAGTCAGCACCATTATCCGCACTCCTGAGTCCTAGTGTTCACCTCCTCTGGTGTCCACCTGCAGAGAGATCTCCATACCACCAACCCTCATCTGTGACAGCTGGCAATCCCTTCTACTTTGGGCTTTGTGTTTCCTGTTTCCATCTTCATTGACACCGAGTACTCAGCTGCAAGGAGTCTTCTCAGCATTTTGGCTTCAGGACCAGGTATGTGACACCCAGATAGCAAGGATAACTTTCCACAAATCTGTGGCAGTGTTGAATTGTAAGTCTGTTAACTTGCTGCACATTTTCACTGGCAAGTTGTACTCTTATTAAAAAAGAATAGCGCGCAAATGCAAAAGAAATTACTACCAAATCTGAAGAGAGTCCATAAATAAAAATGGGGGTTTGGTCCCACCATATGGCCATATCGTGCTCAAGCCCACTACTGCGTCAAAGTACCCCATTATCAGTGGGTCCTACACTATCCATGAAAAAGAGATGAATCCAGCCCTTCTAACCCTTGGAGACAACACTCCTTGCTGGGAAAAATGTGCAAATGCACTACAGGGGACTCCTCCTATATCCATTTGATGGTGGACACTGATTGAGTACAGGTGTATGTGGGGGGTGGGGAGGGCTGCTCAACCTCGATAGTCTGGTCAGACCGAATACATAATAAACAGGCAAAAAATTTGGGGGAGCATACCCATGTATTTCCAAAGCTGCTGCAGCTATGAACCAAAAGACATGTATATTAAAAAAGAATAGCGCGCAAATGCAAAAGAAATTACTACCAAATCTGAAGAGAGTCCATAAATAAAAATGGGGGTTTGGTCCCACCATATGGCCATAATTTCTTTTGCATTTGCGCGCTATTCTTTTTTAATATACATGTCTTTTGGTTCATAGCTGCAGCAGCTTTGGAAATACATGGGTATGCTCCCCCAAATTTTTTGCCTGTTTATTATGTATTCGGTCTGACCAGACTATCGAGGTTGAGCAGCCCTCCCCACCCCCACATACACCTGTACTCAATCAGTGTCCACCATCAAATGGATATAGGAGGAGTCCCCTGTAGTGCATTTGCACATTTTTCCCAGCAAGGAGTGTTGTCTCCAAGGGTTAGAAGGGCTGGATTCATCTCTTTTTCATGGATAGTGTAGGACCCACTGATAATGGGGTACTTTGACGCAGTAGTGGGCTTGAGCACGATATGGCCATATGGTGGGACCAAACCCCCATTTTTATTTATGGACTCTCTTCAGATTTGGTAGTAATTTCTTTTGCATTTGCGCGCTATTCTTTTTTAATATACATGTCTTTTGGTTCATAGCTGCAGCAGCTTTGGAAATACATGGGTATGCTCCCCCAAATTTTTTGCCTGTTTATTATGTATTCGGTCTGACCAGACTATCGAGGTTGAGCAGCCCTCCCCACCCCCCACATACACCTGTACTCAATCAGTGTCCACCATCAAATGGATATAGGAGGAGTCCCCTGTAGTGCATTTGCACATTTTTCCCAGCAAGGAGTGTTGTCTCCAAGGGTTAGAAGGGCTGGATTCATCTCTTTTTCATGGATAGTGTAGGACCCACTGATAATGGGGTACTTTGACGCAGTAGTGGGCTTGAGCACGATATGGCCATATGGTGGGACCAAACCCCCATTTTTATTTATGGACTCTCTTCAGATTTGGTAGTAATTTCTTTTGCATTTGCGCGCTATTCTTTTTTAATATACATGTCTTTTGGTTCATAGCTGCAGCAGCTTTGGAAATACATGGGTATGCTCCCCCAAATTTTTTGCCTGTTTATTATGTATTCGGTCTGACCAGACTATCGAGGTTGAGCAGCCCTCCCCACCCCCACATACACCTGTACTCAATCAGTGTCCACCATCAAATGGATATAGGAGGAGTCCCCTGTAGTGCATTTGCACATTTTTCCCAGCAAGGAGTGTTGTCTCCAAGGGTTAGAAGGGCTGGATTCATCTCTTTTTCATGGATAGTGTAGGACCCACTGATAATGGGGTACTTTGACGCAGTAGTGGGCTTGAGCACGATATGGCCATATGGTGGGACCAAACCCCCATTTTTATTTATGGACTCTCTTCAGATTTGGTAGTAATTTCTTTTGCATTTGCGCGCTATTCTTTTTTAATATACATGTCTTTTGGTTCATAGCTGCAGCAGCTTTGGAAATACATGGGTATGCTCCCCCAAATTTTTTGCCTGTTTAAGTTGTACTTTTGCAGAGCACTTGAAGCAGAAGTTCTAGTGAACACTTTTTTAATTTGTAGCAAATTTGCGGGGCATGTCTCTAGCAAGAGCAAAGTTGCAGTGGTGAGTCTACAGCAAGAGCTCTACAAGACTGCAGCATGGAAATTCAGCAACAGTGACCCCTGTGGTGGGATGACTGTTATGCACAATATAACTGAATCAGAACGTGCAGCAGACTTGCAGAATGTTTGCAAAAAAGTTGATCTGAAGTCATGCAATGCAGACTTGCTGCATTTGTGCAACAAATATGGGAAGCCTGGCAAGTCTAGCAATAGCTTAGCAAGTCATTTTTAGACTTGCAGCTCAATTGCTTGCTATCTGGGAACACACTCCCAAACAAAATCTCATAGAGGATCTAATACCCCATTAGGGGCATAATAACATATTGTATATGAAGACATTTAGGCCATAGTTTTCTAGTTTCTGACATCCTCTAACTCTACTTTTTTCATTACATTGTGGACAGTAGGGGGTGTAAAATAAAACCACAAAACTTCTTGTAAGAACTCTGCCATAAAATGATTTCCTCCATTACTGTCAGTAGCTTCTGGGACTCTACTTACAAACTACTTCTGATAACACTTTTACTGTGCCCTTTGCAGTATGATTTGCCACTGGACAAACTTCTGGCAATACAGAACACACGTCCATACAGACAAAATGCATACTCATAAGAATGTGATTTTCTTTTTGTATTTCTGGAAGGGATGTTCACCTTTTGGTAACACCTTTGGTAACAGGTAGGGTTGAGCGGACATCTAGATGTCCGTGTTCGACGGGTTCGGCCGAACTTTAAAAAAAAGTCCGGGTCCGTGTCCCGGACTTTTACCGAACTTTTCCCGGACACCGAACCCCATTGAAGTCAATGGGGACCCGAACGTTAAGGCACTAAAATGGCTCTAAAACACCAAAGGAAAGGGCTAGAGTGCTGCAAATGGCAGCAAAACGTAATTAAGAGCATGGCAAGTGCTCTGCAAACAAATGTGGATAGGGAAATAACTTAAAACAACAAAAAAAAACAGAAAAATAAAACAATGTTCTTCTTCATCTCTGAAGGACGAGGCCCATATGGAGTAGGAGGGAGGTTGAGGTGGTGGTGGATGTGGCGGTGACATAGGCGTGCGCACAGGGTGTGCTGGGTGTGCCTGGGCACACCCTAATCACCTAGGGCACATAGCATTGCCAGTGAGGAGATGGGAAAGATCTCCCTGGGACCTGCTCTGCTCTATTTCTCCTTGCCTACAGGTACATGGCCCCGATACATTACTCTCCCTGCTGGCAAACACATGCATGTGTATTTCAACTTTGGGGTGCACACCTTAATGCAATAGGCTGCGCACACCTATGGGCGGTGTAGGTGGAAGCGGCGGTGGAGGAGGACCAGGGCCGGATTAACAGCATCATGGGCTTGGTGCTGAGGATTTTGAAGGGCCTTAGGGCCGTGCCTTGCCATGCACCCAGAGGAGGAAGGGTGCAGCCATGCATGCCTAATTCAACATGGGATGCTGTCTCTGAAGCCCATAAACACATCCATGCATCGCCAACTGTCCCTCCTTGTCCGGCCTTCACGCTGTGTGGGGAGGTTCTGAGGGTGCTGCCTGGGGAAGCGAGCATAGAAGCCAGACTTCTGTGTTTACAAGTGACAGAAGAGCGGTAACAGTGAATATGGCCAACCCGGGGCCTATATAAAAGGTAGGGGCCTGGAGCTGCAGCTCCAATAGACCCTACATTAATCTGGCCCTGAGGAGGAGGACGAGGTAGCCAACACTGCTTCTTTTCACAAATTTTAAATGAGGGTACACCCCAAAAGAGTGAGAAAGAGCAAAAATGGAACAATGGGTGGGTAAGGTCGGTATCCATTGCTATTCTGCATAAGGTACGGAAAAGTCCCGTGGGATCCATGCCTGGTTCATTTTAATGAACGTGAGCTTGTCCACATTGTCTCTGGACAGGCGGCTGCGCTTGTCTGTTATAACGCCCCCAGCCGTGCTAAATACCCGTTCAGATAATACACTGGCTGCAGGGCACGCCAGCACCTCCAAGGCGTAAAGGGCAAGCTCAGGCCATGTGCCCAATTTGGAGACCCAGAAGTTGAAGGGGGCAGACCCGTCATTCACTACATGTAGGCGTGTGCACACATACTGCTCCACCATGTTGGTAAAATGCTGCCTCCTGCTAAGACGTTCCATCTGAGCTGCTGGTGCTGCTGTTTGTTGTGGCGTGCTGACAAAGCTTTTCCACATTTCGGCCATGCTAACCCTGCCTTCTGAGGTGCTGGCGGTGCCCTGGTTGCGTTGGCGACCTCCTCCTCCTCCTCCTCTGCCTTGTGCTTCCACTGTGGCCCCGCTGTCAGATGGGAATGCCAGCAGCATGGCGTCTACCAGCGTGCGCTTGTACTCGCGCATCTTGCGATCGCGCTCCAGTGAGTGAATTAAGGACGGTACGTTGTCCTTGTAACGGGGATCCAGCAGCGTGGCCACCCAGTAATCAGCACAAGTTAGAATGTGGGCAACTCGGCGGTCGTTGTGGAGACACTGCAGCATGTAATCGCTCATGTGTGCCAGGCTGCCCAGAGGCAACGAAAGGCTGTCCTCTGTGGGAGGTGTATGGTCCGTGTCCTCTGTATCCCCCCAGCCACGCACCAGTGATGGCCATGAGCTGGCCTGGGTGCCACCCTGCTGTGAACATGGTTCCATCTCCTCCTCCAGCTCCTCCTCCTCCTCATCCTCCTCATCATCCAGAACTGTGCCCCTGCTGGACAATTGCGTCCCTGGCGTTTGCGTGTGCAGGAACCCACCCTCGGAGCCCCTTGCGAATGACTGCCCTGAAAGCCTTGGAAATGTTACCTCTTCATCCTCCTCCTCCTCCTCATCCTGTGCCACATCCTCTTCCATCATCGCCCGAATTGTTTTTTCAAGGAGGCATAGAAGTGGGATAGTTAAGCTGAGAACGGCGTCATTGCCACTGGCCATGTTGGTGGAGTACTCAAAACAGCGCAACAAGGCACACAGGTCTCGCATGGAGGCCCAGTTATTGGTGGTGAAGTGGTGCTGTTCCGCAGAGCGACTCACGCGTGCGTGCTGCAGCTGAAACTCCACTATGGCCTGCTGCTGCTCGCACAGTCTTTCCAGCATGTGCAAGGTGGAGTTCCACCTTGTGGGCACGTCACATATGAGGCGGTGAGCGGGAAGGCCGAAGTTACGCTGCAGCGCTGCCAGGCGAGCAGCAGCAGGGTGAGAACGCCGAAAGTGCGCACAAACGGCCCGCACTTTCTGCAGCAGCTCTGACATATCGGGGTAGTTTTTAAGGAACCTCTGCACCACCAAATTCAGCACATGAGCCAGGCAAGGGATGTGCGTCAAACCGGCTAGGCCCAGAGCTGCTATGAGATTTCGCCCGTTATCGCACACCACCAGGCCGGGCTTGAGGCTCGCTGGCAGCAACCACTCATTTGTCTGCTGTTCCATGCTCCTCCACAACTCCTGCGCGGTGTGTGGTTTGTCCCCCAAACAGGCAAGTTGTAAAACTGCCTGCTGTCGTTTACCCCTGGCCGTGCTGAAGTTGGTGGTGAAGGTGTTACGCTGTCCGGATGAGGAGGCGGTAGAGGATGAGGAAGCGGAGTAGGAGGAGTTAGGAACAGGAGGCAAACTGAAGCGCCCTGCAATCCTCGGTGGTGGAAGGACATGCGCCAAATTGCTATCCGCCTCAGGCCCATCCGCCACTGCATTTACCCAGTGTGCCGTTAGGGAGATATAACGCCCCTGACCGTGCTTACTGGTCCACGTATCCGTAGTTAGGTGGACCTTGGCACAGATGGCGTTGCGCAGTGCACACCTGATTTTTTCCCCCACTTGGTTGTGCAGGGAAGGGATGGCTTGCCTGGAAAAGTAGTGGCGGCTGGGCACGACGTACTGTGGGACAGCCACCGACATAAGGTTTTTAAAACTGTGCGTCTCCACCAGACGGAATGACAGCATTTCAAAGGCCAATAATTTTGAAATGCTGGCATTCAGGGCCAGGGATCGCGGGTGGGTAGGGGGGTACTTCCTCTTCCTCTCAAGTGTTTGGGAGATGGAAAGCTGAACGCTTCCACGGGACATTGTGGAGATGGTTGTTGGTGACCCAGGTGGTGGTGTTGCTGACAGATCGTCTGTTTGCGGGGTGGCAGGTGCCGGTATCACTACAGATGTGGCTGGAGCGGCCGAGACTGCAGCAGAAGAGGAAGCAGGATGAGCCAGAGACGTTTCTTGGTTTTGAAGGTGTGTACTCCACTGCAGCTCGTGCTTTGCACTTAGATGCCTGATCATGCAGGTTGTGCTCAGGTTGAGAAGGTTCATGCCTCGCTTCAAGCTCTGATTGCACAGGGTGCAAACCACTCGTGTCCTGTCATCAGCACATTTTCTAAAGAACTTCCACGCTAGAGAACTCCTTTGAGCTGACTTTGGTGCGCTCGTTCCCTTGCTGCGTTGGGCAGTAGCGGGCGTAGTGTCTAGGGCACGGCCGCTCCGCTTCTGCACCCTGCTCCCTCTTCTGCTGTGCTGGTGGCTCTGTGCGACCACCGCCTCTTCCTCCAAACTACTCAGTTCACCTGCATGACGTTCATTCCATGTGGGGTCGAGGACCTCATCGTCCTCCACATCATCTTCCACCCAGTCTTCACCCCTGCCCTCCTTGTCGGTCTCCACAATGCTGAACGCCGCAGCAGTTGGCACCTGCGTTTCGTCATCATCGGAGACGTGCTGCGATGATCCTTGCATGTACTCATCTTGAGGAATAAGTGGTTGGGCATCGCTGCACTCAATCTCTTCCACTTCTGGGGCAGGGCTAGGTGGATGGCCCTGGGAAACCCTGCTGACAGAGTCCTCAAAAAGAATAAGAGACTGCTGTATGGCTTGGGGCTCAGACTGCTGGCCTGATTTGCAAGGGGGTGAGGTGAAAGACGGTTGGACATTGGCTGCAGGTGCCAACTCTGACCTTTCTGCAGTAGACTGGGTGGGAGACAATGTGAAGGAACTGGAGGCACTGTCAGCAGCAAACCAATCTACTATCGCCTCAACTTGTTCTGGCCTCATCACTTCTAGGGGCGTTTGATGCCCTACCAAATACTGATGCAGGTTCTGTCGCCTACTCACACTTGAGGAAGGTGTTTCACTTGTGCGTGTAGCTGGCACAGATCGACCATGTCCTCTCCTTGCAACAGGAGCTCTACCAGCAGCACCACGACCCAGGCCACGGCCCTTATTTGACGGTCTCCTCATATTTCTGTAATTTAAGATCTTGCCCTAGAAAGGTTTTTATTGAATAGCGGAATAGAAAATATGATCCAAAAAAAGTGTATGTATATCACACGTACACAACCACACTAGGCCCCAATTACTATTGTTTGTACCCCTAAAAGGCTAGATGAGGAGTAGGGGGAGTATGGAACAGGCAGCACCCTCAAACCTTCAGAAGTATGAGATGAACCCCAACAACTTGGAAAGGTGGATCTCTCTCACACGTACCGACACAGACTATCCCGCAATTCAATTGATCCTCAAAGGTTTTTATTGAATAGCGGAATAGGAAATATGATCAAAAAAAGTGTATGTATCTCGCACGTACACAACCACACTAGGCCCCAATTACTATTGTTTGTACCCCTAAAAGGCTAGATGAGGAGTAGGGGGGGTATGGAACAGGCAGCACCCTCAAACCTTCAGAAGTATGAGATGAACCCCAACAACTTGGAAAGGTGGATCTCTCTCACACGTACCGACACAGACTATCCCGCAATTCAATTGATCCCCAAAGGTTTTTATTGAATAGCGGAATAGGAAATATGATCAAAAAAAGTGTATGTATCTCACACGTACAGAAACACACTAGGCCCCAATTACTATTGTTTGTACACCTAAAAGGATGGATGAGGAGGAGGAGGAGTATGGAACAGGCAGCACCCTCAAAGCTTCAGAAGTATGAGATGAACCCCAAAAACTTGGAAAGGTGGATCTCACACGTACCGACACAGACTATTCCGCAATTTAATTGATCCCCAAAGGTTTTTATTGAATAGCGGAATAGGAAATATGATCAAAAAATGTGTATGTATCTCACACGTACAGAAGCACACTAGGCCCCAATTACTATTGTTTGTACACCTAAAAGGATGGATGAGGAGGAGGAGGAGTATGGAACAGGCAGCACCCTCAAAGCTTCAGAAGTATGAGATGAACCCCAAAAACTTGGAAAGGTGGATCTCACACGTACCGACACAGACTATCCCGCAATTTAATTGATCCCCAAAGGTTTTTATTGAATAGCGGAATAGGAAATATGATCAAAAAATGTGTATGTATCTCACACGTACAGAAGCACACTAGGCCCCAATTACTATTGTTTGTACACCTAAAAGGATGGATGAGGAGGAGGAGGAGTATGGAACAGGCAGCACCCTCAAAGCTTCAGAAGTATGAGATGAACCCCAAAAACTTGGAAAGGTGGATCTCACACGTACCGACACAGACTATCCCGCAATTTAATTGATCCCCAAAGGTTTTTATTGAATAGCGGAATAGGAAATATGATCAAAAAATGTGTATGTATCTCACACGTACAGAAGCACACTAGGCCCCAATTACTATTGTTTGTACACCTAAAAGGATGGATGAGGAGGAGGAGGAGTATGGAACAGGCAGCACCCTCAAAGCTTCAGAAGTATGAGATGAACCCCAAAAACTTGGAAAGGTGGATCTCACACGTACCGACACAGACTATCCCGCAATTTAATTGATCCCCAAAGGTTTTTATTGAATAGCGGAATAGGAAATATGATCAAAAAAAGTGTATGTATCTCGCACGTACAGAAACACACTAGGCCCCAATTACTATTGTTTGTACACCTAAAAGGATGGATGAGGAGGAGGAGGAGTATGGAACAGGCAGCACCCTCAAAGCTTCAGAAGTATGAGATGAACCCCAAAAACTTGGAAAGGTGGATCTCACACGTACCGACACAGACTATTCCGCAATTTAATTGATCCCCAAAGGTTTTTATTGAATAGCGGAATAGGAAATATGATCAAAAAATGTGTATGTATCTCACACGTACAGAAGCACACTAGGCCCCAATTACTATTGTTTGTACACCTAAAAGGATGGATGAGGAGGAGGAGGAGTATGGAACAGGCAGCACCCTCAAAGCTTCAGAAGTATGAGATGAACCCCAAAAACTTGGAAAGGTGGATCTCACACGTACCGACACAGACTATCCCGCAATTTAATTGATCCCCAAAGGTTTTTATTGAATAGCGGAATAGGAAATATGATCAAAAAAAGTGTATGTATCTCGCACGTACACAACCACACTAGGCCCCAATTACTATTGTTTGTACCCCTAAAAGGCTAGATGAGGAGTAGGGGGGGTATGGAACAGGCAGCACCCTCAAACCTTCAGAAGTATGAGATGAACCCCAACAACTTGGAAAGGTGGATCTCTCTCACACGTACCGACACAGACTATCCCGCAATTCAATTGATCCTCAAAGGTTTTTATTGAATAGCGGAATAGGAAATATGATCAAAAAAAGTGTATGTATCTCGCACGTACACACCCACACTAGGCCCCAATTACTATTGTTTGTACCCCTAAAAGGCTAGATGAGGAGTAGGGGGAGTATGGAACAGGCAGCACCCTCAAACCTTCAGAAGTATGAGATGAACCCCAACAACTTGGAAAGGTGGATCTCTCTCACACGTACCGACACAGACTATCCCGCAATTCAATTGATCCTCAAAGGTTTTTATTGAATAGCGGAATAGGAAATATGATCAAAAAAAGTGTATGTATCTCGCACGTACACAACCACACTAGGCCCCAATTACTATTGTTTGTACCCCTAAAAGGCTAGATGAGGAGTAGGGGGGGTATGGAACAGGCAGCACCCTCAAACCTTCAGAAGTATGAGATGAACCCCAACAACTTGGAAAGGTGGATCTCTCTCACACGTACCGACACAGACTATCCCGCAATTCAATTGATCCCCAAAGGTTTTTATTGAATAGCGGAATAGGAAATATGATCAAAAAATGTGTATGTATCTCACACGTACAGAAGCACACTAGGCCCCAATTACTATTGTTTGTACACCTAAAAGGATGGATGAGGAGGAGGAGGAGTATGGAACAGGCAGCACCCTCAAAGCTTCAGAAGTATGAGATGAACCCCAAAAACTTGGAAAGGTGGATCTCACACGTACCAACACAGACTATCCCCCAATTTAACTGATCCCCAGAGGTTTTTGATTAAATAGCGGAATAGAAAATATGATCCCAAAAAAGTGTATGTATATCACACGTACACAACCACACTAGGCCCCAATTACTATTGTTTGTACCCCTAAAAGGCTAGGAGTAGGGGGAGTATGGAACAGGCAGCACCCTCAAACCTTCAGAAGTATGAGATGAACCCCAACAACTTGGAAAGGTGGATCTCTCTCACACGTACCAACACAGACTATCCCCCAATTTAACTGATCCCCAAAGGTTTTTGATTAAATAGCGGAATAGAAAATATGATCCCAAAAAAGTGTATGTATATCACACGTACACAACCACACTAGGCCCCAATTACTATTGTTTGTACCCCTAAAAGGCTAGGAGTAGGGGGAGTATGGAACAGGCAGCACCCTCAAACCTTCAGAAGTATGAGATGAACCCCAACAACTTGGAAAGGTGGATCTCTCTCACACGTACCAACACAGACTATCCCCCAATTTAACTGATCCCCAGAGGTTTTTGATTAAATAGCGGAATAGAAAATATGATCCCAAAAAAGTGTATGTATATCACACGTACACAACCACACTAGGCCCCAATTACTATTGTTTGTACCCCTAAAAGGCTAGGAGTAGGGGGGAGTATGGAACAGGCAGCACCCTCAAACCTTCAGAAGTATGAGATGAACCCCAACAACTTGGAAAGGTGGATCTCTCTCACACGTACCAACACAGACTATCCCCCAATTTAACTGATCCCCAGAGGTTTTTGATTAAATAGCGGAATAGAAAATATGATCCCAAAAAAGTGTATGTATATCACACGTACACAACCACACTAGGCCCCAATTACTATTGTTTGTACCCCTAAAAGGCTAGGAGTAGGGGGAGTATGGAACAGGCAGCACCCTCAAACCTTCAGAAGTATGAGATGAACCCCAACAACTTGGAAAGGTGGATCTCTCTCACACGTACCAACACAGACTATCCCCCAATTTAACTGATCCCCAAAGGTTTTTGATTAAATAGCGGAATAGAAAATATGATCCCAAAAAAGTGTATGTATATCACACGTACACAACCACACTAGGCCCCAATTACTATTGTTTGTACCCCTAAAAGGCTAGGAGTAGGGGGAGTATGGAACAGGCAGCACCCTCAAACCTTCAGAAGTATGAGATGAACCCCAACAACTTGGAAAGGTGGATCTCTCTCACACGTACCAACACAGACTATCCCCCAATTTAACTGATCCCCAGAGGTTTTTGATTAAATAGCGGAATAGAAAATATGATCCCAAAAAAGTGTATGTATATCACACGTACACAACCACACTAGGCCCCAATTACTATTGTTTGTACCCCTAAAAGGCTAGGAGTAGGGGGAGTATGGAACAGGCAGCACCCTCAAACCTTCAGAAGTATGAGATGAACCCCAACAACTTGGAAAGGTGGATCTCTCTCACACGTACCAACGCAGACTATCCCCCAATTTAACTGATCCCCAGAGGTTTTTGATTAAATAGCGGAATAGAAAATATGATCCCAAAAAAGTGTATGTATATCACACGTACACAACCACACTAGGCCCCAATTACTATTGTTTGTACCCCTAAAAGGCTAGGAGTAGGGGGAGTATGGAACAGGCAGCACCCTCAAACCTTCAGAAGTATGAGATGAACCCCAACAACTTGGAAAGGTGGATCTCTCTCACACGTACCAACACAGACTATCCCCCAATTTAACTGATCCCCAAAGGTTTTTGATTAAATAGCGGAATAGAAAATATGATCCCAAAAAAGTGTATGTATATCACACGTACACAACCACACTAGGCCCCAATTACTATTGTTTGTACCCCTAAAAGGCTAGGAGTAGGGGGAGTATGGAACAGGCAGCACCCTCAAACCTTCAGAAGTATGAGATGAACCCCAACAACTTGGAAAGGTGGATCTCTCTCACACGTACCAACACAGACTATCCCCCAATTTAACTGATCCCCAGAGGTTTTTGATTAAATAGCGGAATAGAAAATATGATCCCAAAAAAGTGTATGTATATCACACGTACACAACCACACTAGGCCCCAATTACTATTGTTTGTACCCCTAAAAGGCTAGGAGTAGGGGGGAGTATGGAACAGGCAGCACCCTCAAACCTTCAGAAGTATGAGATGAACCCCAACAACTTGGAAAGGTGGATCTCTCTCACACGTACCAACACAGACTATCCCCCAATTTAACTGATCCCCAGAGGTTTTTGATTAAATAGCGGAATAGAAAATATGATCCCAAAAAAGTGTATGTATATCACACGTACACAACCACACTAGGCCCCAATTACTATTGTTTGTACCCCTAAAAGGCTAGGAGTAGGGGGAGTATGGAACAGGCAGCACCCTCAAACCTTCAGAAGTATGAGATGAACCCCAACAACTTGGAAAGGTGGATCTCTCTCACACGTACCAACACAGACTATCCCCCAATTTAACTGATCCCCAGAGGTTTTTGATTAAATAGCGGAATAGAAAATATGATCCCAAAAAAGTGTATGTATATCACACGTACACAACCACACTAGGCCCCAATTACTATTGTTTGTACCCCTAAAAGGCTAGGAGTAGGGGGAGTATGGAACAGGCAGCACCCTCAAACCTTCAGAAGTATGAGATGAACCCCAACAACTTGGAAAGGTGGATCTCTCTCACACGTACCAACACAGACTATCCCCCAATTTAACTGATCCCCAGAGGTTTTTGATTAAATAGCGGAATAGAAAATATGATCCCAAAAAAGTGTATGTATATCACACGTACACAACCACACTAGGCCCCAATTACTATTGTTTGTACCCCTAAAAGGCTAGGAGTAGGGGGGAGTATGGAACAGGCAGCACCCTCAAACCTTCAGAAGTATGAGATGAACCCCAACAACTTGGAAAGGTGGATCTCTCTCACACGTACCAACACAGACTATCCCCCAATTTAACTGATCCCCAAAGGTTTTTGATTAAATAGCGGAATAGAAAATATGATCCCAAAAAAGTGTATGTATATCACACGTACACAACCACACTAGGCCCCAATTACTATTGTTTGTACCCCTAAAAGGCTAGATGAGGAGTAGGGGGAGTATGGAACAGGCAGCACCCTCAAACCTTCAGTATGAGATTGTGTTCACTGTACCCCACAAAGATTGAGTTCACTGCACCCCACAATGATTGTGTTCACTGCACCCCACAAAGATTGTGTTCACTGCACCTCACAAAGATTGTGTTCACTGTACCCCCCAAAGATTGTGTTCACTGCACCCCACAAAGATTCTGTTCACTGTACCCCACAAAGATTGTGTTCACTGCACCCCAAAAAGATTGTGTTCACTGCACCCCAAAAAGGATGTTGTTCACTGCACCCCAAAAAGGATGTTGTTCACTCCACCCCAAAAAGATTGTGTTCACTGCACCCCACAAAGATTGTGTTCACTGCACCCCAAAAAGATTGTGTTCACTGCACCCCAAAAAGGATTTTGTTCACTGCACCCCAAAAAGGATGTTGTTCACTCCACCCCAAAAAGATTGTGTTCACTGCACCCCAAAAAGATTGTGTTCACTGCACCCCACAAAGGATTTTGTTCACTGCACCCCAAAAAGATTGTGTTCACTGCACCCCAAAAAGGATGTTGTTCACTGCACCCCAAAAAGGATTTTGTTCACTGCACCCCAAAAAGATTGTGTTCACTGCACCCCACAAAGGATTTTGTTCACTGCACCCCACAAAGATTGTGTTCACTGCACACCAAAAAGGATTGTGTTCACTGCACCCCAAAAAGATTTTGTTCACTGCACCCCAAAAAGATTGTGTTCACTGCAGCCCAAAAAGATTGTGTTCACTGCAGCCCAAAAAGATTGTGTTCACTGCAGCCCAAAAAGATTGTGTTCACTGCAGCCCAAAAAGATTGTGTTCACTGCAGCCCAAAAAGATTGTGTTCACTGCAGCTCACACACAGAAAAATGGATGTGGATCACTGACACCTGCCTATCTCCAATCCCACACCACACAGCAATATCGATTGTAGTTTGTAGAACACAGTTTCCCTAAAATTCAGCAGACTCTGTCCCTAACAGGATTGAGAAGAGATCGTAGATCAGGATTGAGTGCAGATTCACCCCACCCCCCACACAGCAATATCGATTGTAGTTTGTAGAACACAGTTTCCCTAAAATTCAGCAGACTCTGTCCCTAACAGGATTGAGAAGAGATCGTAGATCAGGATTGAGTGCAGATTCACCCCACCCCCCACACAGCAATATCGATTGTAGTTTGTAGAACACAGTTTCCCTAAAATTCAGCAGACTCTGTCCCTAACAGGATTGAGAAGAGATCGTAGATCAGGATTGAGTGCAGATTCACCCCACCCCCCACACAGCAATATCGATTGTAGTTTGTAGAAGACACTGACCCTATATAATTCAGCAGACTCTATCCCTAAAATGCCTACAACTCGCCCTGCCTAAACACTCCGACCTGTCCCTCAATTCTATCCGGACACAAATGGTTTTTTCCTGCCTATCTTTCCCTAATCAGCAGCCAGCACGTTGATGTGTGCTCTGTCCCTGAATCTAAGCAGCATAATGACGCCGCTGCGGCTGCCTCGAACTTATAAAGACTTGGTCACATGCTTCAGACGGCCAATCACAGCTACTGAGACATTTGCAGGCATGGCTGGGATGGCTTAAGGCACACCAGTTAAACGATTGTTGATTGGCTGTTGAAAGCCCGCCATGAAAAGAGCGCCAAAGCATGCAAAACCCGGAAATAAAACGACCGAACACGGATTTTTACCCGAACATACAGTAAAGTGTCCGTGTCCGTGTTCGGGTACAAAAAATCCAATTATTCGGTACGAACACGAATAATACAGTCCGTGTTCGCTCAACACTAGTAACAGGTAAAACAAGAAGTGCTATATTTTAAAACAATTGTGGTGAAACCTGGTGCTATCCAATGTTCATTTACTAAGGCAGTAATAACTGCTTTTGACTGATGACACAGTTCCTTGTGTTAAGCTGGAGGGAAAAGAGTGGCTGGTAGACATATATTATCACCTTTTTCCAAAGTCTTCTTTCATAAGAAGTTGCCCCCTGTGGACCTTAAAGTTAAATTAATAATCCCAGCTCTACTGGTCCAGAACTAGGGTGGAATCTGTGAGTTACACAGACCCAGCAAGTGTCCGGGGCTGTAATGCAGCATCCTTAGTCGCCTGATCTGCTTCCATGTGTGAGTTCTAGGCCTCATGTACACTGTTGCTGATAAATGGATATTTAGGAGCAGTGGAGCATTTTTTTAGCAGCTCCTGAACTGTCCTCTATGTTATCTTATATGTCCATGTACACTGGATTTTTATAGGCGTTTAGAGGCGGTAGCGTTTAGTGGCATTTTTTTGAATGGAGAGAGTTAGAGAGGCAGAGAGAGAGAGAGAAAGAGGGAAAGTGAGAGAGACTTTATATTACTTACCATTTTTTACAAAACAGAATGTTCCTTTATTGAACCGGAGACATGGTAGAAAATTAACAGAATGGACTGAATAAAAAGAAAAAAAAAACAGGAGCATGCTACATTAGACAAAGAATATTATTAAACATTGACAACATGAATTTACCAGGTACCTCTTACACATATGTTGCAGTAAATAGTGCGTGGAACACACATCACCCAAATCAGTTTGATTTGGCATCGCAGCCACCGACAGGATGTCACACCAACCATCGGGGGAGATCACCCTTCTAAGCTGTCCATGGCTGCCATACCTTCTTGAACTTCTTAGGGCAGTTCCTGCTTATACAGGTCAACTTATAAAGAGGAAGAGCAGCAGTAATAGATTTTTCCCACGAACCTATCGAGATAGGGGAATGGGAATTCCACTTAGGAATAATTTCCCTTTTAGCATAGTAAGATAGATATGAAAGCAACAACTTGGTGCATCTAGGCCTCTGTTCGTCTTTCTGAATGCCTAATAGATCCAGTTTGGGAGACACTGGGAGGGACAGCTGAAGGCGGAAATTAATATTTTCCACCACCGCACCCCAAGATCCAAGTACAGTCCTGTGACCTAATGGGGTATATACCATGCAACCTCTGGGGAGTATAGTAGATCCCGTGCAGAAATGTAATATTTATAAGCTTGTCTCTAAAAGAGATTAATAACCTGGTACTATTATAAAAAGCAGTCCTTCCACTCCTGCCTGTCAAGGTCAGGTAAGTCTGTCTTCCAAAGGTCCCACAACTGTTCCATCTTGGGACAGTCAACACTAAGCAGGGCTAGTTAGAGAGACGATAAGGGTTTAGATCAGTGTTTCTCAACTCCGGTCCTCAGGGCACACTAACAGGCCAGGTTTGCAAGAAAACTGAAATACATCACAGGTGATATCATGCTGCTCAGTGATTGCAGTATTCTAGTCTGCATCTTCCAAAGGTAATACTTTGTTAGTGTACCCCGAGGACCTGAGTTGAGAAACACTGGTTTAGATAATGATTCTTGTGTAAGGAGCTCCTCAATGGCGTCCATAGTGAGGCTCGGAGGAGTTGAAAATTAGGCACGGGCTGCATGACACAGTTTGAAGTAATGAAAGAGTATCCACCCTGGGAATTTAAACTTGGCCCTAAGGTCAGAAAAAGGAATTAACTCTCCCCCTGAGAACACATCCTGAAGAGTTTTAACCCCATGTCTGGCCTAAAGCTGGGGATCCGGCATTGAATAGAAGTGTGGAAGATTGGGGTTCCCCCAAATTGGGTAAAAGGGCGACCATCTATTTGGTCAAAGGAATCTACGCCTGGCAACACCCCAGACCTTGAGCATTATTCTAGTGGGAAGTGGGAGATCAGAGTAAGCCTGCTGACCTCTGTAGACCAAATTCCCTAGCCCGTGAAGGGACCCCAAGGTATCTGCTTCCAGGCACACCACTGCATTAGCCAGCGAGAGCGTAATTCCCCGGGGACCGTTACAAAGGTGACTTCCCAGTAATATGTACGGTAGTCCGGTAATGCCAATCCCCCACACTGCAGGGGAAGGAGCAGAGTCGCTCTTGTTAACCGAGGGAGATCGTCCCTCAAAAATAAAGGTTCCCACACATCTGTCTTGCTCCCTAAAGAACTGCCCACCCTCTCATACTGTGCCCTCTTGCCCAACCCCTACTATTCCCACCTGCCCACCGTGTTCCCTGCCCTCCTGTCCACCCTGTACTGTACTCTCCTGCCCACCGTATTCTGTGCCCTCCTAAACCCCCCCCCCCCTACTGGACCCTCCTGCCCAACATACATACATTTAACAGTGTCTCTTCATGAGAAAATTTAAGAGGGTGTGTTGGGGGGGGGGGGTGAAATTAGGGGCGGCCAGGGTGGGGGTTGGGTAGGGCAACTGGTGGCGAGTATATTTTGAGCCCTGGCCTAGTGAACATATTGTCTTTTGAACTGTGATTGACCCTAGTCTTTTGCTTACCTATTTATGTGCATACTGCTATTTACTGCAACTAAAGACAATATATTGGGTTCATTTACCACAAATTATTTTGGTGTTTGCTTTTTCATACTGAACCTTAATTGTGTGCAGGGTATCTATATTGGTGCTAATAGTAGCAGTGCAGTATCCATTTGCTTAACCTGGAGTGTCAGTGGGGCTGAGGTTGCTCTCAGAGTTGAGGCAGAATCCACCAAGTGGCTCCTTTGGGGGGGGTTGCACTAAACCCATATCTGGACTTATTTGTTTTTCTTTTTTCTGCCCAGTGGGAGAGTAAAGGAAAAATGAGTATAAACTGTAGCAGGGACCAGCAATAAAGTGAACCTGTTATTTTACTCTGCACGGACATAGTGCAGTATAGGTTTAATTTAAAGAGTAACTCCATTTTTGTTGAGAAAAAAAACATTTCCCCCTTGGTCATCTATGTACATTGCAATGCAAGGGCTTTAACAAATGTTGTAGCAGAATCCTACCTTTTGTTATTCTGGAGAAATAGCTGTTTGTTTGTCTGTGCCCATGTGCCAAGTGAATCTGTATGTGAGTAGTTTTGTAATTATCAATCAGGTGCTACACCTGCAGGGTTCTAATGAAGAAAATTACAGGGTGAGCATCCCTTTAGACGTGATTTCCCTTTAGGAGTATCTCACCAAAAATGGCATTTTTGTTGCAGGGGATGCTCAAAATCAAAATTCGATCTTAGTGCAGACTTCTAGGAAAATCAGTGAGCCAATCAAAGATGCAGGAAATTACAATTTTAGGGGGCGTTCTGTACACCATCTGTGTAGAAAACATCTCCAGGAAGCCATATTGCATTGCATTTTACAGAGCATGACATCACTGTAGATTGAAAGGTCATTTTTAATAACATTCAATTACAACATGACCTATGTCACAATTGCATACGCTATATATTTTTTTTGCTATTTTTTTTTATGTGTTACCCTTTATTAAACCCAATCAAAATTTTGTTATGGGGCCCCATAATTCATATAATTTTCCCTGGTAATTATTATTTATTATATATTAAAAATATATATGTATTCTGTTATATATGAAATACAAATGTTATATGTATGAGACCGATATTTTGAAATGATCTGTGACAGCAATGGAAACTACACATCTAATGTAAAGGTCCCCAAAAATTCTGACATGCCAAAATCCATATTGACCACTAGATGGTGCTACAAGCATCTTACAAAGTATTCCATTTCATATAATCAACTCAGTCACCTATTCATGATAAGAAGACTCTGAGCTGATAATAATTTTACAGAAAGCAGTAAGGTAGAACCACAAATACCGGAGTCTGTAAACTACTGAAAGTGACAAAATGGGTTTTCTCATGCTGCACATTTAGAATTCATTTCTGTTAACTGTATATATGTTATGTCTAAAGCCTCATCCACACAATCAGATTATCGGACAAATTTTCTTTAGTTTTTTTGTTGCATGTTACTCTCATATATCATAAAAAAATTCTCGTACGACAGAGTTCAACTTCAGATGTGTTGAATTGTTTTGTATATATTCTTTAGTTTCCGAGCTTGCGTAGTCTTGCTCTTATGATTTTTTTCGGACAAAAACTGTACTAATTAAATGAAAATTGGACGTTGTGTTCACATACGATAAAAATTTTATAGCCTGCACATCCAGTTTTTATCGTACCAAAATTTCCGAATCGTCTGTCGAAAGCACTATACTAACAATCCAATAATCAGCCGATCTTTTGTCGGACGAAATTCTACTTACGATTTTCTTATCGTGTGTACGGGCCTTTAGTATGTCAATGTCTGAATTAATAATACAATGTCTAATCATTGGAGTAGACCATCCTACGGAAAAAAAAAAGTTCAATCATTGATAATGCTGGAGTTTCACTGTTCCTCCCAGAAAACTGAGATAGCTCCAAATATTTAATGTGGCGGTCCACCCAAAATTGGTGTTTTACTTAAAGATGTACTCTTATGGGCTGAGTCAGTCTTGGGAGTTTTGGGTGTTCTCACCTACTTTTCCAACTCCTCTATTTATATAATATAAAATAGTCTCTATAATATAAAATAGTTAATACAAATAAATGTTATAGGCAGGGGTCGAGTCCTGCAGGAATGCATGGGAACGACGTTCCCGCACTATTTCTACAGCAGGAACGCCGTTCCCATTGCTCCAGTCCTCCTGCAGGACAAGGGCAGCCATAAGACAGAACAGTGCAGGCAGCCGCAGTGTCTCACCGCTCGCGGCGCCTCCACAAACACGCCAGCAGAGGGAGAGTGCACAGCAAGCAACACCAGCCCAGGCCTAGAGCGCGCACGGAATTGACAGGCGTGGGCGTGGCCTGACTGGAGTGGAGTGAGTCGGTCGGCCGGTGAGGCGGCGAGGCAAGGTGAAGGCAGCATATGCCAGAAGAAAACTGCAGCAGTCAGAGGAGCAGATCGGTTTTAGAAGTGCCACTGTGGCTGTGTGCCAGCCTGCCTGGGAGGTGAGTCACTGGAGCAGTGAGTCCACAATCCACTCGCTGCACATTTGCCTCTCATACCACCCTCACACTGTAAAATTCTGTCAGCATGTCAGCCACATTGTCATTTTCAGGGGTGTGTGACTCACACACCTCTGAAAATGACAATGTGGCTGACATGCTGACAGAATTTTACAGCTGAACTGCTCCAGTTACCTTACCTGCCACTTCTAAAATCGAGGCCCCCGGGCCTGCTCCTTGTGTGCTGGCTGTGTCTGGTTCCTTTACCGCTTGCTGCTGCCTCGCCTTACCGGTGACTCCACTGATGCTGTCCACACACTCTGGGCCTTCAAATGCAGAAACATGAAATATTCATGGCCAATTTGTCACAAATGTTTCACGTTTATGCATTTGAAGGTCCAGAGTTTTTGGACAGCATCAATGGAGTCACTGGTAAGGCGAGGCAGCAGCATGCAGCAGAGGAGCCAGACACAGCCAGCACACAAGGAGCAGGCCCGGGGACATCGATTTCAGAGGTGCCAGGTAAGTGGAGCAGTGAGTCCACTGCACATTTGCATTCTCGTGCCACCCTCACACCTCTGGAAATGACAATGTGGACTGACCCGCTGACAGAATGTTACAGTTGAACATGGCAAACATGTATAATACATGTCAGTAAGTTTGCTATGTCCAGCTGTAACATCCTGTCAGCGGGTCAGTCCACATTGTCATGTAACGTTTATGCTTTTAATAACATTGTTTCTTGACAATAAGAATCAAATGCAATAAATGTTGCATTGTATTTTCTGTGAAATATATGAGCGGGGGGGGGGGGGGGGGCGGATCTTGGGTGAGTTCCCACACTTTTTTCCCCAGGACTTGACCCCTGGTTATAGGTACAGTAGAATGGTTATATTGGTCACTGCAGACCTGAAAACTTAAGGGCAGAGAGCTTGTAGTGGTCCTTAGCAGTGGTTGAAAAGCCAGTTCCCCCACTAGGAGCCTACGTGATATCATTGCAGCAAGCTTTGTTAGAAACCATGCTCCTCCTCACACTCTGGGGCCTACTAGATCTTTTATAGTGGGTTAACATTTTACCTTCACAACTGAGTTGTAGGGGCCCCATTCCTGTGGTTTCAGGTCGGGTTCTTCAAGGGCCGCACAACACACCCGGCCCGAGTACAGGAGGACATGGGTTTCCTTGCGTGTGGTCCAGAAAGGAGACCCATCGCCACCACCAGGGAGGCAGACTCACTTTCACCCAACCACGACTAGTTTCCTGATCAATCCAGTCTGTACACTTCCTTTTTTTAACAGGTATAGGCTACCATTTACAACACTGAATGAGTGAGACTCAGTCCACATCTCGCTGGAACTTTTCTTTTACTTGTGCAACAGGCAACATAACAGTCCATTTAGCATGCATTTAGTGGTTCAATGCAGCATAGCTTGTACAGTCCATCAACTCATGGCTCCATAAAACTTGGCTGGTTTCTGGCTATCCCCTTGCGAGGGTGCTCTCTGATAGAGTTTCCCAGCTTTCTAACTGGCCACTAAGGGGAAACCCAGACAGCATACCCAAGTAAAGCCTATTACAAGATCTCTACATTTTAAGTAAGAACAGTCCCCAAAGTTCCCACAGAGGTTAAGATACACACAAGTTGTTCTTGCAGACTTCTCTTCACTTCTCTGCTTCATGCCCCAACACTCCTTCCCCTGTCCTGCTTGCTACTTATCTCTGAACTGGACAGAGGTGGGAACCGCTAGTGGAGTTAACCTTGTCCCCAGAATGGGCTATAACATGGCTCTACAAGCTATCACACTAATCCAATAACTTCGGAGTCAAAAAACCTTAGCAAGTATGCAAATCAGACCCTAATACTAAATCTAACACTGACACTACCTTATGTAAACTAAACCCCTTGTCTGCATAGACTACTAGATTTCTGAAGGTCTACTGTAGTATCTGGCACAAAGCTGTCAGTAGCAGGTCCTTTACATCCTGTAAGTTGCAAGGTGGGGCCCCATGGATCAGATTTGTTTTTCCAGCGCATCCCAGAGATGTTTGATTGGATTGAGATCTGGAGAAATTTGGAGGCCAAGTCACACCTCATTCTCATTGTTGTGTTCCTCAAACCATTCTTGAATTAATCAGGCCAGGCCACCTTCTTCCATTGTTCCGTGGTTTAGTTCTGATACTCGTGCCCATTGTAGGCACTTTTGGCTGTAGACATGGATCAGTATGGGCACCCTGACCAGTCTATGGATATGCAGCCCCATACACAACAAACTGTTATGCCCATTTTTTCCTCTTTCAGCACATCAACTTCAGGGAAAACACATTTACTTGCTGCCTTATATAACCGACTGACAATGGCACCTGAAAGTGGGCAGTGTATATTAGGCAGCAAGTGAATGTGTTGTCCTTGAAACTGATGTGCTGAAAGCAGAGAAAATTGGCAAATGTAAGGATTTCTGAAAGTGAATATGCTGCGCTGCTAAAATATATAAATATATGAATCATGAAATATCAAACAAAACTTAAATCATTAACACAAATGTCAACATGTGAATCTGTGATTCCAAATCCATAAATTGCTAAGTCCAGGGAAAAACAAGTGCATTAGTAAAAACTTCCACCATTGTTCCCCTTTTGGGCGCACCCTCACCTTTTTAAAATGAACTTCATTACTAGGGCTGCTGTTAGAAATCATACATATTATGTCTATTTATGTATGGCACACAGTTTTGTTTTATACTTCATGATTCATATGTTTGCAAAGTTTAACAGCGCAGCATATTCACATTCATTAATTTTGGGGCTATTTATTCCCTTTTTTGCTTGCAGCTTGGGTTTATATATGTGAAAGGAAAAGTGCGCTGATTGAGTAGTGGGAAGCTGCTACCTTAGAATATTGAATAGTGTATTGGGTAAATGTTGTGAATCAGGTGCGCTAACCAAATAACAAATAAATCATATATGTCAAAACATAAGTGATAAAGTCTATAGTGAGACAATCAATAGGTGCTGGTGATATGATAAGGAATACACAATTACAAAAATATGTAAATCAATTGAAAGCAACAATCAAAACATTGAAAACACCAGTGAATATCAGGCAATAGTGTCCATCCAAATAAAGTGACAAAAACAGTCCCAATGGAATGTACACAGTGAATAAAAAGTACGAATCCAAAATGTCTTAAAGATTGGGACTGTTTTTGTCACTTTATTTGGATGGACACTATTGCCTGATATTCACTGGTGTTTTCAATGTTTTGATTGTTGCTTTCAATTGATTTACATATTTTTGTAATTGTGTATTCCTTATCATATCACCAGCACCTATTGATTGTCTCACTATAAGCTTGGGTTTATATACCTGGTGCCCAGAGTCACTTTGCATAAAGCTTAAAGATTTGAGCAACTGTGACAAGGTCCGAATTGTAATTGCTAGACAACTGGGTCAGAGCAACTACAAAGCCGGAACTCTTGTGAGATGTTCCAGATCTGCAGTGGTCTTGGCTTAACAGTAGTGGTCCATGGAAGAAAAACCGGCAAACCAGTCACGGGGTCATGGGCAGCCAAGGCTTAATGATCAACATTGGGAGCAAAGGCTGGCCCATGTAGTCCAATCCAATAGATGAGCCACTGTTGCTCAAATTGCTGAAAAAGTTAATGCTGGTTCTAAAGGTGTCAGAACACACAGTGCATTCCAGTTTGTTGTGTATGGGGCTGTGTAGCTGCAGAACAGTTAGGGTGTCCATGCTGACCCATGTCCACAGGCAACAGAGCCCACAATGGCAACGTGAGCATCAGAACTGGACAACAGAGCAATGGAATAAGGTGGCTTGGTCTGGTCAATAACATTTTCTCTTACATCATGTGGATAGCCAGGTGTGTGTGCATTGCTTATTTAGGGAAGAGATGACACCAGGATGCAGTATGGGAAAAGCACAAGCTGGCAAAGGCAGTGTGATGCTTTAAGAATTGTTTTGCTGGGAAACCTTGGGTCCTGCCATTCATGTGGATGTTACTTTGGAGTCTATGTCTCATCAGGGCTGTTTTGGTGGCAAAAAGGGGACCGACTCAATATGAAGTGCGTGATCATCATGTTATGGTCGATCAGTGTGTGTATGTATTTATATATATCTACATATATATATATATATATATATATATATATATATATATATATATATATATATATAGGGCTTGACAAATTTGTTTGGAATCTAGGAGCCAGCTAAAAAAGTTAGGAGCCAGTTTTTTTTTTTTAACAACAAAGCTTTATTTTCAATGACGAAAATAACCGATCTTAAATTTAAACAGTGCAGCAAGGTTGGGGCGATAGGAGATCCAGTGACCAAGAGTAACATATGCCACCTTAGGCCCCTTTCACACGGGCGTCTACGCTAAGCAGAATCCGCATGCTCAGTGGGGATCTCTCTGCTGATCCCCGCTGAGCAGGCGGATGACAGGTCCTGTCCGCTCTGCTATGCAGACACAGCCCATTCTCCTCTATGGGGCAATCAGATGGAAACGGACTGTCTGTTTCCATCCGATGCCATCCAATCTGATTCACTGGATGGATGGTAAATAGAACCACCATCCGTCTGTTTTTGGTGGACAGGATCGGATGGCAGCGGCTTGCCACTCCATAGAGACTGAAGGGTCCGATCAGGTCCACCTGAAAAACTGACAGGCGGACCTGATCAGAAAGCCAGTGTGAAAGGGGCCATCGGCTGTGTGGCATGGCAGGGCAGGGAGATGATGAAAAATAATATATATATATATTTTTTCTTCCATAAAAGATTCTTATTGTGAATAAGGGATTATAATGCAAAACAAAAGATCAACACATTGCAAGGAGATTACAAAATGCAATTTTTAAAGTAAGTCCCCTTTCACACGGTCCGCATTCCGTTGCGGACCGTGCTCTGTTCAGCGGGGATCGATCCGCCGATCCCCGCTGAGCCGGCGGATGACAGCTCCGTCTCCGCACTGTGTGCGGAGAGGGAGGTGTCAGAGCCCCGCTGCTCTCTATGGGGAATCGGATAAGAGTGGACCGCCTGTCCGCTCTCATCCGATACCATCCGATCCGATCCACAGGACGGATGGAAAATAGGGTTTCCATCCGTCCGGATTTCATGGACAGGATCGGATGCGGATGGCAGAGGACATGTCACCGCTGACATCCGCTGCTCCATAGGGCTGAATGGGGCATCCGATCAGATCCGCCAAAAAAACTGACAGGCAGATCTGATCGGAACGCCCGTGTGAAAGAGCCCTAACACTCTTTTGCAGAAGTGCATAAATATGTAGAACACATTATCCTTGAACTTCCAGGAGAGAGCGGTGTAAAATGGGATTTAGAAATAAAAATAAAATCAAATAATAACCACACTCCCTGCACACTTACCTTTAAGCAAAGGGCACCAGATAAAGACTGCAAAAACTTCCGTCTCTCCACCTCTTGGGAAAGAGAAGGGCGGGCATTGAGAACAAGCAGTGGAAAATCCTTGCATTCCTAGTTACTGCTTGTTGTCATACTCCCGGCCACCACAAGAGGCCGCCACTTCCCCATTGGCAGCATCTCAGTGAAAAAGGCCCAAAAGTAGGGGCCTCAATTTTCGGATGATGCGGTAGTTCGAGCGCTCAGGGAGGGGGGAGGCAAAGCGACAGGACATCTCCTGCAGTGCACCCCAGGCGCCAGGTCGCTAATTCTAGTCGCAAATGCGACCTGGCGCCCGGGGATTGTCGAACCCTGTATATATATATCTGCTCAGGTAAGTAGCAATGTACCTCAGGTAAGTAGCAATTGGTAATTCGTTTCAGCTGCTTTGGTATTAATTAAATTAACAACAGGTGCACAATATGGACAACAATGAGACAACCTCCAAAACAGGAATGATTTTACAGGTGAAGACCACTGACATTTTTTACCTACTCATCTTTTCTGACGGTTTTCATTAGTTTTGCATTTGTCGAGGGCCAGTGTCACTATGGTAGAATGAGGCAATACCTGGACCCTATAGAGGGTGCACAGGCAGTCCAACACCTCCAGAATGGCACATCGATATGTGCCATTGCCAGAAGGTTTGCTGTGTCACCCAGCACAGTCTCAAGAGCATGGAGGAGATTCTAGGAGACAGGCAGTTACTCTAGGAGAGCTGGACAGGGTCATAAATGGTCCTTACCCCACCAGCAGGACCAGTATCTGCTCCTTTGTGCAAGGAGGAACAGGATGATCACTGCCAGAGCCCTACAAAATGACCTCCAGCAGGCCACTGGTGTGAATGTCTCTGACCAAACAATCAGAAACAGACTTAATGAGGGTGGCCTGAGGGCCTGACACATCCTTTAGTGGGCCCTGTGCTCACTGCCCGGCCCTGTGGAACTCGACTGGCATTTGCCATTAAACACCAGAATTGGTAGGTCCACCACTGGCGCCTGTGCTTTTCACAGATGAGAGCAGGTTCACTCTGAGCACATGTGACAGACATAAAATGGTCTGGAGAAGCTGTGGAGAATGTAATGCTGCCTGTAACATCGTTCAACATGACCAGTTTGGTGGTGGGTCAGTGATGATCTGGGAGGCCATATCCATGGAGGGACGCACAGACCTCTTGAGGCTAGACAATGTCACCCTGACTGCCATTAGGTATCAGGATGGACTCCTTGGACCCATTGTTAGACCCTATGCTGGTACAGTGGGTCCTGGGTTCCTCCTGGTGCTTGACAATGTCCAGCCTCATGTGGCGAGAGTATGCAGCCAGTTCCAGGAGAATGAAGAAATTGATACCAATGAATGGCCCCCATGCTGCCCTGACCTAAATACAACAGAACACCTCTGGGACATTATGTTTCAGTCCATCTGACACCACCAGGTTGCACCTCAGTTTGTTCAGGAGCTCAGTGATGCCCTGCTCCAGATCTGGGAGGAAATACCCTAGGACACCATCCGTCGTCTCATCAGGAGCACGCCCTGACGTTGGTAAGCATGCATACAAGCACATCAGGGCCATACAAACTACTGAGTACCATTTGGAGTTGCTGCAATGAAATTTTAGCAAAATGGACTAGCCTGTTGCATCATTTTTTCACTTTGATTTTTGGGGTGTCTTTGAATTCAGCCCTCTGTAGGTTGATAATTTTCATTTCCATCAAACAATTTTCATCCTTTCATTCCTAACACATTACCCAGTCCCTATCTGTATGGATATCCAGCATGAGATTTTCCTTATTGAGATCTGATGTGTTTTCAAAGTGTTCCTTTAATTTTGAGCAGTATATATATATATGTATATATATATATATATATATATTGATTTACTTTTACATAGGCAGCTTCTACCCGTCACTGATGAGTGCAGCATAAAGAGTATTTTCTCCCAGTGCAGGGCATGGAAGCGGATGGGCGGCTGGTGTCAGTAACTTGTGCAAGGACAAGGTAAATGTCAATCAGATGAAAGTGAGCAGAAGTATCAATCAATAAAGAGAAGGCTGTGACAATATGCAAATACTGGGATTAATCCTAAAGAACCTGACCAAGGATTGAAGAAATACATTAATGTTTAACCACCTAATAACTAGAGGTATTTGGTGCATTTGCCATTCAGGTCAGAAGGCTTTAACTGATTTTCCATTTGTTTTTGGTTCCTGGGCAGCTACAAAATACTCAGTCATCATGTGTCAATCTGTCATTCTTT
Organism: Pelophylax lessonae; assembly: GCF_965119305.1. Classification (NCBI taxonomy): domain Eukaryota; kingdom Metazoa; phylum Chordata; class Amphibia; order Anura; family Ranidae; genus Pelophylax; species Pelophylax lessonae. Next base: position 77,455,403 of record NC_138769.1, on the reverse strand, counting down.
ACTGCTTGATGGTAAGAGGCAAAGCAGACAGGTGTTTATGATATAGCATTGCTTTTGCAACTCAAGTGACAGTTAGTAATAGCTATGTCTTATCAGTTAATTGTGCATTTGAACACTTGTGCTGCAGTGCATATACCCATGGACACATACCTCTATGGGTGGATTTTTTTCAGAGAGCTGTAGTGCAATGCTTTGGAAAATCCCTGTTAACATAAATAGTGAACCATAAAATCACAGAACACAGAACAAGGTGCACAAGGGAACAGTAATAGACCAACCTCCATGTAGGAAAGGTCTTAACCTCTGACCTTCCAAAGTAGCAAGGCTTCTGACGAGGGCAAGGGACTCTGGTCCACCCAGACCGAAGCCAGCTGGACCCCACTCCTAAGGGACCTGCTGAAGCTGATCCTCTGAGTATTTGGAGAGGGCTCTGCTGAAGAGAAACCCCTAATGGGAGGGGGAAGAAGACCCAAGAGCCAAAGATCCTCTCCCTGACATCAAGGCAAGCCCTGAAAAACCTGCAGCCTCCCTAGCTGTGTGTAAAAAAAAAAAAGAAACCCACGCGTGCAATTGCTTCTGCAATAAATCAGTGAAACAAAAAAGTGCTAAGTGCATTACAAAAGGCAAGCCTTTTGACCAGTATATTAATCGCTCTGGACTAGCCAAAAAGCTTTCCCAAAAAGCGTGTGCAAGAAAGCAATAAGTGACATCATCAAGTGCCAGTGAATCTCAGTGGGGTCCCAAACCCATAGTGTTTTCTAACACCCCTAAAACACCACCCCCAGGGTGCACATCACCTGGAGCTTATTCTGTGGACAGTTTTTTACATATATAGTATGCATAGTTTTAGAAACAGCCAAGACAGATCAAGATACTTGTTAGAAGATGGAGTTGATGCCAGACACTGACCAGCATGGGGAATGTCATTTTAATGGGTAAGTACAAAGATCACACTGGAAAGTACAAGGAGTTTCTCAGAAACTCAGAAACACTGGGATTTTGGGGTCACTCAAAATCATCTTGGAAAGCCAGAGATGTTAGGAAGTACTGGGGGTCACTAGGAATCTTCTTCACTATAAAGCACTGGGGGACACTAGGAATCTTCTTCCACTCGGGAGAACTGAGGATCACTAGGTATCTTCTCCACCAGGAAGCACTGAAAAACACTAGGAATCTTCTTCCACCAGGAAGCACCATTGGTCACTAGGAATCTTCTCCACTAGAAAGTGCTGAGGGACACTAGGAATCTTCTTCGACCAGGAAGCACTGGGGAACACTACAAATCTTTTTCTACTAGGGAGAACTGGGGGTCACTAGGAATCTTCTCCACTAGAAATCGCTGGGGATAACTTGGAAACTTCTTCCGTTAGGAAGCATTGTGGGTCACTAGGAATCTTCTCCACTATAAAGCAGAGGGAACACTAGGAATCTTTTCCACTATAAAGCGCTAGGGTTCACTAGGAATCTTATTCCACCAGGAAGCACTGGGGAGCACTAGGAATCTTCTGCACTAGAAAGCACTGGGGAACACTGAGAATCTTCTACACTATAAAATGCTGGGGGACACTAGGAATCTCCTTACACTAGGAAGAACTGAGTGTCACTGGGTATCTTCTCCATGAGAAAACACTGGGGGATACTTGGAATCTCCTTCCGCCAGGAAGCACTGGGGAACACTAAAAATCTTCTTCCACCAGGAAGCACTAGAGAACACTAGGAATCTTCTTCCACCAGGAAGCACTAGAGAACACTAGGAATCTTCTTCCACCAGGAAGCACTAGAGAACACTAGGAATCTTCTTCCACAAGGAAGCACTGGGGAACACTAGGGATCTTTTTCCATTAGGAAGCACTAGGGGTCACTAGGAATCTTCTCCACTAGAAAGTGCTGGGGGACAGTAGGAATCTTCTTTGACGAGAAAGCACTGGGGAACACTAGTAATCTTTTTCCACTAGGAAGCACTGGGGGTCACTAGGAATCTTCTCCACTAGAAATCGCTGGGGATAACTTGGAAACTTCTTCCGCTAGTAAGCATTGTGGGCAGTGGTGGCTGGTCAATAGGGGGCGCAGGGGCGCCGCCCCCCCCCCCCCAATCAGCATCTTCAAAGAAAAAAAATACCTTTTAAAGCCAACTAGGGGCGCCGGACCTATTGAAGTCTATGGGGGGGGGGGGGTTTGGCATCCCACGTGGAGAGAGCAGAGACGCCGATTGGCGGCCTTCTGGGTGTCATCGGGGCACAGAGCAATGCGCCCCGACACTCCCACTTCTACATTCTAGTCCTGTGATTGGTCCAGACTCCAGCCTGGACCAATCATTCAGGACATCCCGTCTGACGTCGTGGTGGGGGCGGTGCATGCGTCAGTCACTCTGACTCACTCGGTTTCCGCCCGCCGTCAGACTCAGAGCAAGGTGGAGCAGCGTGGAGTCGAGTGCCAGCCAGAGCAGGTAAGTGAAACCACATGATCCCAAAACATCACCTCTCAATCCCTGATCCAGCCAGCTCCATAAAACATTCATCGTTCACTAGGAATCTTCTCCACTAGAAAGTGCTGGGGGACAGTAGGAATCTTCTCCACTAGTACCTGCTGGAGAACACAAGAAATCTTCTTTTTCTAGGAAGCACTGGGGAACACTAGGAATCTTCTTCCATTAGGAAGCAACGGGGGTCCACTAGGAAGCGCTGGGGGACACTAGGAATCTTATTCCACTAGGAAGCACTGGAGAACACATGTAATCTTTCATCTTTATTAAGCTGGCCATACAGTAATCATTTTTTTTTCTTTAACTAGTGGGCTGAATGATAAAAAATGACCCAGTTTCCCCATCAACACACAATGTGGATGGAAGAATCCTTCTGGCTGTGCTATTGTGTTCTGACTGCAGGTAGCCTTCCCAATTGTCAAAATACACTGATCAGTGTTGCTGGCAATAGCAGGTTCAGCTTTAGCATTGAATGTTTAGAAGAAAAAAAAAAACAACAGGCTGCTTGTAAAGAAGCTGATTGATAGATTCTTGATATTCTTATACATGAATTTTTTAAACCATGTATGGCTGCCTTTACAGTGCCCCCACTCTAGATGAAGGAACACAGGGGGCACATTTTGACAGGAGCATTGTCAGTCTGGAGAAAGGGGAGTATTAGATGCACTAGCAGATTTAGATACACTAACACATTAAAGCCAAACTTGTTAATATTTTATAGGCATGTAGCACCCTCCTAGATAGGTGCTAGGAAGGAGAGTAGTTTGCTCTGCCTGCTTAACAGGGGAGTAGCAGGTAAAATATAGCCTGTTCCATCTGCTTAACAGGGGAGCCTGATCAATAGTTATGTCTGTTGCATGTGTCCATGTGTTATTAATCTGGGCTGAGGGAGTGTCCCCACTGTATCCAATAGGGGAGCCTGTAGGACAGTGGAGGAAACCCAGCCAGTGACACACAGGCTTTTGTAACTATCCCAGTGGATTGGCACAAACAGTGGTGCATCCTGGGATATGTTATATAAGCCAAGGGCACATGTGACAGGGGGTCTTTGGGCAGGAAGCCAGGTCCCAGGAGGAGGGTGATGGCTGTCTCTCCTCCTGTCTGTATGGAAGGTGGTCACAGGCGGTCGGCCTAGTGAGCCAGAAGTGTGGTGCTGAGCCAGGAGGTCTAGTGGATGCTGACAAGTGGAGCTGAAGGCAGAGCAACCCAGGGAAAAACAGAGTCCGTGAGTACCCAGAACCTTGCCAGGGGTCTGCCCAGGAAGGGGACCACTCCAGTGGAGAGTCAGTGGACAGGTGTCAGTGCACACAGCAAGTGAGAAAGGGGGTGCCAAGTTAGGACTCTGAAGAGAAACTAAATCAGGATCATATTCTTTATATTTACTTCAGTGGCAAGGTGCAGCAGCGGCTTTGCCGCACACTACAGCCAGTTGTCCTCAAGATTTGTGCATAGTTCATAGTTGGAGTATCCCACTCATCCCTTCTCCCATCCCAGTTCTAAATAAAACACACAAACCAAATCCCCTGGACTATTCATTGTCTGAGCCAAGCGTCTAAAGTGATACGTTTCCACAGACTGTTGCTACGGGTAACCCAGGGGAATCCAGAAAGTGCAATTCTCAGCAGTCCCCTAGGGGCAGTGCTACAGGCAGTTACAGCAAACTGTTTCTTTTTTCCTTTTGTGATAAAGGTTTTACATAAATAAATAAAACCTCATCATTGTAAGCACCACTATCAGTGGCAAATGGTTTTTCTCAACCCTCTAAATGATACATCTGCAGGGGAGCATGTTTTTTTAAAAAAAATAAATAAACAACAGGCTTACAGGCCAATTTACCAGGGGAAAAAAAGAAGAAAGATAGCCTAAAGATGAAAACAAATGCAGCCACCACATCTAGGAGTTGGTAGGCTGCAATATAATAAATGTTTGCTTTTGGGTTTAACCACTTGCCGACCGCCGCACGAATATTTACTGCGGCGGTCAGCCTCTCACAGGTAAAGCGACGTAGGACTACGTCGCTAGCCTGTGAGGGTCTAGGGAGCGAGCGCGCGCCCCCAGAGGCACGCTCCTGCTCCCGCTCGGTCACGGACCCCCCCGCGCGTATTCCCGGCAGATCCAATGTCCGCCGGGCACTCGCGATCGTCCGTTACACCGGGAGAAAGGCAGGCGGCTAATGTAAACAAAGCTGCCTGTCATTCTTCCCTGTGTAAGAATGGAGATCAAACGGTTCTGCTATGTAGGACCGTTGATCTCTGTTCTTACACCAGTAGCTACATCCAATCACAGTTAGAATCACGCCCCTAGGGACACACTTAACCCCTCCCTCTAAAAAAAGTTAACCCCTTCACTGCCAGTGTCATTTTTACAGTAACAGTGCATATGTATAGCACTGATTACTGTAGTAATGTCCCTGGTAACCCCAAAAGTGTCAAAAATGTCAGTCAAGGATCCGATCTGTCTGCCGCAATGTCGCAGTCCCGCAAAAAAAAATCGCAGATCGCCGCCATTACTCGTTAAAAAAAAACCAACAAAAATGACAAAAATCTTTCCCTTAGTTAGTAAACGCAATAACTTTTGCGCAAACCAATCAAAATACGCTTTTTGCGATTTTTTTTTTTTTACCAAACATATGTAGCATAAAACAAATTGGCCTAAAATGTTAATAAAATTTGATTTTTAAATTTTTTGGGGGGGAATTTCATATAAAAAAATGTGAAAAATATTATTTTTGCAAAATTGACGCTCTTTTTTTGTTTATAGCGCATGATCAAAAAATCGCACAGGTGATCAAATACCACCAAAAGAAAGCTCTGTTTATGGGAAAAAAAGGACGCCTAATTAGTTTAGGTACAGTGTCGCACGCCCGCGCAATTGTCTGTTAAAGTCACGCAGTGCCGAATCGCAAAATAGGCCCTGGTCAGGAAGGGGGTAAAATCTTCCGGGGCTTAAGTGGTTAATACTACCTCCAATAGAGGGGGAGATGGGCTGCACACTTAGGTAACTGAATCAACAGCAGGTAGATAACCAGTCTTGAACACAAGTCTTGTCTGATCATACGTAACATCAAGTCTTGGAAGTTAAATATGTTGAACTACATGTACCAGCATGCCTGCTGGTCTTTGGGAATGGAAGTGACAGATCAACGGCAAGTCATATGCTTCATTCTCATGGGCAATTACACAATCTACTCTTCCCTGTGTCTGGAATTGACATATGTGTGCAAATAACTGCGGCCACTGAGTCAGTACAATGCAATGATGGGCTGTCGGTGGCCACAGCTATTGTGACTCTCCTTACAGCAATTACCTGCGGTGATCAGGGCTGGATGCACTTTGTGTAAGCGCAGCGTGTATAATCGCCTGTGCGAATGGAGCCTTATAAGGCATTTATGGTATTGTGAGGCCTAGTCAGGGTAATTTTTCATATTCCGCGCATCTCCCACTGTATTGAAATGCTTTATTTTTCATGTGACAGTGTGTTATAATTTTACACATTTTTAAAGTGCATGCAGGCAACTTTGGTACATGACCTGAAAACTGGTAGCAATCTAATGGCTAGATTGTAAGACTGGCTGAGCCATTTAGACTTTTCAGCACTCATGCCAATGGCCTCTAAAGTTCAGATGAATGGTAGGAAATTCCTGTCATCTAAACCATTATGAGTAATCCAGCCATCAGGGTGTCATGTAACTCCTATAGGCATTTGGTGAGACAGTTTTGAAATATCAGCCAAAGAACCTGGGAGCAAGGCACCACATCCCATAGGCTGAAGAATACATATAGAATGGGAAATGGGGACTTTTAAGGTTCCAAACAAAGATAATATACTACATTATATTTTTTAAAAAATTCATAACAAATTTTATTGAATACATTAAAATGACATTATAGTCTTGAAAAAAAATTATTTTTCAGAGTTAATTTCTTATGCGATTCAAGTATACTGTACAGCGATAGTTGCTCAACATGTTTCGCCATGAAATGGCTTCTTCAGGAGACTTTTCTACTGTACTGTACATTAGGTTCACCCGGAGCCGCCACCAGGTAAGTGTGCATCTGCAAAAGGGCCAGAGGGTCACCGCCAACAGGATATCAGTGTATCATAGGAGGACCATATTGCCAACATGACAATCTGTCATATCCGGATATGGGGCCAAAAGAAGGATGATATCTTGCAGAGAAGGTTTACACAACCCAATTATAACTGAATTAAATGATCCATGAGAGGGAGCCAGTCCAACCTTATAGACAGAACAGATCTTTCATTCAAGCAAAGGATTTTGCCTGTACCTTCATATATTAAACACAACAGGTGAAGTATCTCAGCATAAAGTTCCTCCAATTAATTATTCAGTCTCCTGAAGAAGCCATTTTCTAGCAAAACATGTCGAGCAACTATCGCTGTACAGTATACTTGAATTGCATAAAAATTACACTTTGAAAAAATATTTTTTTAAGACTATATTGTCATTTTAATGTATTCAATAAAATTTGTTATGAATTTTTTAAAAATATGATGTAGTATATTATCTTTGCCACCTTAAAAGTCCCCACTTCCCTCTCTACATGTATCCTATAGGCATTTGTTAATTGACTTAGTTACGCGACTGGAGCTGTCAATTGCTGTAAAAAGTGAGATATAGAGACCCACCTCCTGAGTCAACTGGCCACATTTACTCAGACCTCAATACTGGCAATACAAGCAAAGGTAAACAAGCAATTGATTTAGTTGTTCCAAGTTATCTTTTTACTCAAAATCAGAAATTTTCCATAGGGTCCTAAATTTTGATGAAAAAAGAATCGATTAACCTGCCCACTCGCTGCAGCTAATTCTGTCGCTGAAACAATAGTGGTTGTGAAGGCAAATGGCTTCTGCATGCAGCTCCCCTCCCACCCCAAATACATGATCCTGATCTCGATCCATCAATGTGCACGAGAGCCAAGGCTCTCTCGCACTGTATTGGCTCATTGACTGCCGCTGCTGTCAATAAGAGCCAGTGACGAGAGAGCAGGGGATGGAGGAGCCAGGAGTGACAAAGGGGGACACAAGAATAGGAGGATTGGGGGCTGCTCTGTGCAAAACTACTGCACAGATCAGGCAAGTATAACATGTTTGTTATATTAATTTAAAAAAACAAAGCTTTACAATGACTACCTCACATTTCTAAAAATTAATGAGGCATGGATCTCGGAGGAATTAAACACATTTGACCAGTAGACCATGTTTGATTCAAATTCCTCATGACAGGCCACAAATATCTGCCCCACCCATAACAATTCATGGTCCCTGTCTTAGGTAAATACAGCGGCATAAAAGGCCTTTTATGTCCGTTGAATGCCTAATTACTACAGTCTGTCCCAGCTCCACACAGTAACCTCTCCCTACACTGACAAAATACTTTTGTGGACCTATTAGCTAGCGACTTGTGTCACTATACAGTCTGTCCCTGCTCCACACACCAACCTCCAGCCACAGAATACAATGCCTGTGGGCTAATTTTTGGGGTCTGTACTGGCCGACACTTATTTCTGTATCCTGTGAATGCCTAATGTACCTCCAGCCACAGAATACAAAGTTCTTTGCTGTCAGGTGAACGCCTGTGGGCTAATTTTTGGGGCCTGTACTGGCTGACACTTCCTTCTGTATCCGGTGAATGCCTAATGTACCTCCAGCCACAGCAAAGTTCTTTCTTGTCAGGTGAACGCCTGTGGGGTAATTTTTGGGGCCTGTACTGGCCGACACTTACTTCTGTATCATGTGAATGCCTAATGTACCTCCAGCCACAGAATACAAAGTTGTTTGCTGTCAGATGAACGCCTGTGGACTCATTTTTGGGGCCTGTACTGGCCGACACTTCTGTATCCTGTGAATGCCTAATGTACCTCCAGCCACAAAATACAAAGTTCTTTGCATTCAGGTGAACGCCTGTTGGCTAATTTTTGGGGCCTGTACTGGCCGACACTTACTTCTTTATCCTGTGAATGCCTAATTTTTCAGACTGGCATTGAAAATCAATGGGTCTGTAAATGTTTCGCTAAATTGTGTAACAGATGCGGACCCTTTTTACAGACGTGTGAATGGACCCTATATGTATTTGACATGTATTTACCGGATCCTGTCAGTTCTGACTGATTTAGAAAAAAATAAAAAATAAACATTTTTTGGCTGGAAAAAAATAAATAAAAATGTATGGCAACTTTTCCAATAGCAATACTTCTGGTATGTCAGTGTCCATGTTGTGGGACTATGTGTGCACAGCCAGTAAATATTTTGTGGCTGCAAATATGACCTGGAGGTTTTTAATTTGCGGTTCGCAAACATTTGAGTAAGTTTGCAGGTCGCGTTCGCGAACTGCCCTGTCCGATGTTCGTCCATCACTATTGTGGAGCAAGTGGCAGAGCGACCTGAGGTGAAACGGTGTCCATGAGTACCAGGAAGCTTGCCAGGGCTTTGCCCAGGAAGGGGACCACTCCAGGGAGAGTCAGTGGACAGGAGCCAGCATACACAGCAAGTAAGAAAGGGGTGCTAAGTTAGACCGTGAAGAGAAACCTAAAGTACTGTTCACCTTTTAATCTTCACCTCAGTGGCACAGTGAAGTAGCGGCCTTGCCGCACACACTGCAGATAGATGTCCTCAAGATTTGTGCAGAGTTGCTAAGTTGGAGTATCCCACTCATCCCTTCTCCCATCTCAGTTCCAAATAAAATACAAAAAACAACTCCCCTGGACTGTTCATTGACTGAGCCAAGTGTTAAAGTACTAAGATTTCACAGACTGTTGCTATCTGTAACCCAGGGGAATCCATTCTCAGCAGCTCCCAAGGGGGCAGTGCTACACCTAAATAAGCCATTTAAATACGTTAAGTTAAATAGGTCTTGACACTGCACAATTTTTTTTAAATTCAGTTGATCTGACACCTTAAATCTGAAACAAAATCTGCCAGTGGGTTTGTTGTTGCCTGTACCAATAAGATTCCCTATTTGAAAATGGCATATGAACAGGTTATATGGTAGAAGAGACTGATGTCATTGTGTTGTTCTAAGATGCAGATTGAAAGCTATGCCTGCTACATTTAGCTCTTACTCATCCCAATTTACTAAGGGTACTACGCTATCAGGAAAGTGGAGTAGCTGCTCATACATTCGTGTAAACAAAAACATTCAGAGCTGGCCTAAAAAAATTCTATAATTTTTCATATTTAAGGCACACCCTCCTATTAGCCCACTTCCCAACCTACTCAATGTGTAGGCAGGTGTAGTTAGCCTCCCTGCCTGTAGGTGGTTCTGTGCCAATATTACTTCAGAGGAGGACTTTCATAAGAGAGTAGCGCCACCCCTGCAGGAGCAGCTGGTGAATAAGGAATCCACCACCCTGCACAGCCAGGCACACAGGATTTTCCACCCACAGCACACTGTACTCAGAAAGCAGTACTTGCAGCTTTGTTTTTGTGTTTTTATTAGGGGTATTGAACTTGTATGGGGATAAGGGTATTATGGGATGGCCACTCGAATTTAGCAGAACTTTCCAGGGACTGCTTCTTCTTCTGTACATAGTATTTACACTCCTCAGCTTCCTCCAGCACAACACTTGCTTGAAGCACTACAACTCCCAGGACCAGCTAGCACTCTGTTGGGTGATCTGACAATAGTTTATTAGATTAGTAGCAAATGCCCTTTACAGAAGGGCCCTTTTGGTAGTGTAATATTAGTGCCAAGTTGTCCTTCTGTGGCTACTGATCCCAGCACCACCTCTTTAGGTACTGCAACCTTATTTGTCTGAAGCTAAAAATAGTGAAAAGCTATCAGAGCAATAATATAAATTATAAACTGTAAAAATTATATATTCCGTGAAAAAATAAATCAAAGATACACCGTAAGAGCGAACTGACAATGATCAGCCGCAAACACTAATTGTGCTCCCACTACACAAAGCATAAATATAAAATAAAAAAATGTGCTGCGCTAGATCATATATGAGTGCCGATTAAATATCAAATCCTAAAAAAATATAATCCAAATATCCAATAAGTGTAAATCAAATGAGAAAAAAGTCCATGCAATAAAGTGATGCTGTATTCTCAAACGCAAACCACCTTCGTGAACGTGCTCCACCACCACAAATCCAAGCCTCTCACCTTCAGTTTCTGACCCAGGAATCGCCCAGGGTCAGATATAGCAGTCCCCCACAGGGGTAATGAATGCTCAGCAGGATAACACAGGAAGAATGTCCGGGATCCAGTGGCTCAAATATCCATATAAGAAAGACCAGGTGGGGAAGGAAATAGAACACAAGAGATCTAATGGTAATGTTGCATTAAGGTAAAAGCAATTTATTCCATAAATCTACTTACAGGAACCATCACTAAACTGTGCGAGTATAACAGCGGTTTGTGAAGAGAGAGAGAGGATGCGACGTCAGCAGCTAGGCTCCGCCCCCTGTACGCGTTATGTCGGCGCGCAGGGCGTTGACTTCATCAGCAAGGGGTGGAGATAGCCTGACCATAGCACAATATATCGGCCTCACCAGCCAAATGGCTCTAAAACCAGATTGGCTGAACAACAAGTCCCCGGAAGATACACTGATGCATTCCCGGAAGGGAACACATAGCACACAGGACCATGCCGCATCTAATACTTGCATTTCTGACTGTGGGGACCAAAACTAAACAAACAATAACAGTAAATAAGAGTCTACATAACAGAGCCGACTGCCCGACCTCACATCCCCCCTTCACTCTTTCATATATGCAATATACAGTGGGTAAGGAAAGTATTCAGACCCCCTTAAATTTTTCACTCTTTGTTATATTGCAGCCATTTGCTAAAATCATTTAGGTTCATTCTTCTTCCTCATGAATGTACACATAGCACCCCATACTGACAGAAAAACACAGAATTGTTGACATTGTTGCAGATTTATTAAAAAAGAAAAACTGAAATATCACATGGTCCTAAGTATTCAGACCCTTTGCTGCCACACTCATATATTTAACTCAGGTGCTTTCCATTTCTTCTGATCATCCTTGAGATGGTTCTACACCTTCATTTGAGTCCAGCTGTGTTTGATTATACTGATTGGACTTGATTAGGAAAGCCACACACCTGTCTATATAAGACCTTCCAGATCGCAATGCATGTCAGAGCAAATGAGAATCATGAGGTCAAAGGAACTGCCTGAAGAGCTCAGAGACAGAATTGTGGCAAGGCACAGATCTGGCCAAGGTTACAAAAAGATTTCTGCTGCACTTAAGGTTCCTAAGAGCACAGTGGCCTCCATAATCCTCAAATGGAAGACATTTGGGACGACCAGAACCCTTCCTAGAGCTGGCTGTCCAGCCAAACTGAGCTATCGGGGGAGAAGAGCCTTGGTGAGAGAGGTAAAGAAGAACCCAAAGATCAATGTGGCTGAGCTCCAGAGATGCAGTCAGGAGATGGGAGAAAGTTGTAGAAAGTCAACCATCACTGCAGCCCTCCACCAGTCAGGGCTTTATGGCAGAGTGGCCCGACGGAAGCCTCTCCTCAGTGTAAGACACATGAAAGCCCGCATGGAGTTTGCTAAAAAACACCTGAAGGACTCCAAGATGGTGAGAAATAAGATTCTCTGGTCTGATGAGACCAAAATAGAACTTTTTGGCCTTAATTCTAAGCGGTATGTGTGGAGAAAACCAGGCACTGCTCATCACCTGTCCAATACAGTCCCAACAGTGAAGCATGGTGGTGGCAGCATCATGCTGTGGGGGTGTTTTTCAGCTGCAGGGACAGGACGACTGGTTGCAATCGAGGGAAAGATGAATGCGGCCAAGTACAGGGATATCCTGGACAAAAACCTTCTCCAGAGTGCTCTGGACCTCAGACTGGGCCGAAGGTTTACCTTCCAACAAGACAATGACCCTAAGCACACAGCTAAAATAACGAAGGAGTTGCTTCACAACAACTCCGTGACTGTTCTTGAATGGCCCAGCCAGAGCCCTGACTTAAACCCAATTGAGCATCTCTGGAGAGACCTAAAAATGGCTGTCCACCAACGTTTACCATCCAACCTGACAGAAATGGAGAGGATCTGCAAGGAGGAATGGCAGAGGATCCCTAAATCCAGGTGTGAAAAACTTGTTGCATCTTTCCCAAAAAGACTCCTGGCTGTATTTGATCAAAAGGGGGCTTCTACTAAATACTGAGCAAAGGGTCTGAATACTTAGGACCATGTGATATTTCAGTTTTTCTTTTTTAATAAATCTGCAACAATGTCAACAATTCTGTGTTTTTCTGTCAGTATGGGGTGCTATGTGTACATTCATGAGGAAGAAGAATGAACCTAAATGATTTTAGCAAATGTCTGCAATATAACAAAGAGTGAAAAATTTAAGGGGGTCTGAATACTTTCCGTACCCACTGTATACCAATCTAAATGGGCCATTCAATATATCATCACAAAACTAGGAAAGGCATACGAAAATACATTAAACATCTATAAATAGCCTTATAAAAATGTAAAATATAATTAAATCCTGCCCATAAATTTACATATTTAATGCTAAAAAATAAAAATAAAAGTTCACATATATAATAAAATACATAAAATCTTTAAAATAAATTAAAAACATATGGACCTACAAAGTATATACCTCAACCCTATCATACATAAAAATGTATTTATCACTTATAAAACAATTCAAGTCGAAGTCCATGTTCAGCCCCCTGGGCGAGAGAACTTTAGTTTCAAAAATGCAAAAGGATTCTCTCCTACTAAGTTGATTAAGTTTTATATTTTTATCTGTCTGAAGCTGGCCTTTTCTCCAGCCCTCTCCGCTAAACTTCCACAATCCTCCCAGACTGACTCTGCATCCATCCCTGACTGCTTGCACCCAGTCCTCTCAAGCTGCCCCTCAGTCTTATCCGACTATAACACTCACCAGCCCATCTGTCTGTCTTCTTCAGTGGAGATTTGTCCAGCAGTGTTCTCCTCTTGCTGTCCTCACACCTGCTTCTGTGCCACTGGTCAGGAAACCTCTGTGCATCATGAAGAGAGTTCCTTCCGCATACAAGCTCCCAGACCCAAGGCAACCCCCCCACCCCCCCCCCCCCCACTAGGAGGCTACCCTCCAGGGTTTCCTACAGCCTCCTAACACTTCATCACCATCTTCCAGCTCCACTGCTCCAGCTGGGCTGACCCAGGGTATTTGAGGGGGCCTCCCACCTGCCATTCCATCTATTTGGAATTGGTCAGTGCCCTCATAATTACTCCAGGCAGCTCCTCTGAACCTCCACTCCCATTCTTTAAGAATCTTCTCCAAGTTTCTAGAAGTAAGGGGAGGTATCAGAGATGCTGCCTGTAAGTCATACCAGCCTCCCTCACTCCCCTGATTCGGATACAACACAGGCTTGGCTGCCAGCCAAGCCTAAACATTTTGCCTATTCTAACAAAAAACTATTATATCCTATTCTAGCACATTACAGGGTGCTACAAGAGAATTAAGCTCTTAGAGAAGAGGTGTCAAATTCAACTTAATCGCGGGTTGCATTAGCATTATGGCATACCTCCTATCTTTTGAACTTCACAATGAGGGACACTTAAAGAGAAACAAGATCTGCGGCGCGCGTAGTGCACCGCGGCAAATTATGGGTGTGGTCAATTGCTTAGCAGTGGGAGGGGCCTAAGGGATAGGGTAAACAAAACCCAGACTTCCTAGTACTCATAAAATATGCTTTAATTGCTCAGCCTACCTTAAAGAAGAACTTCATTAAAATAGTCAGAGACTGCATAGCAACCAGCAACTGTTGAGACAATGAAGACTTTGGTGAGAAGTATATAATGTACAGTATTGTGTATATAGTGCAGGAGAATGTAATGTACAGAATGCAGGAGACAGGAGTATGTAATGTACAGAATGCTGGAGACAGGAGTATGTAATGTACAGAATGCAGGAGAAAGGAGTATGTAATGTACAGAATGCAGGGGTCGGACTCTGCACCAAACACCCCCCCCCCCCCAGCTCTATACACCCGAAAATGCCCACCCAGCTCCATACACCCCCCCCCCCCATCCACCCCAAATGCCCCCAGCAGCTCTATCCACCTCAAATGCCCACGCTAGCTTCATCCACCCCAAATTCCCACCCTAGCACTATCTATCCCAAACACCCATCCAACCTCCAAACACTCCAAATGCCCACCCCAGCTCCATCCACCCCCCCATCCAGCTCCATTCACCCCATATGCCCACCCCAGCTCCATCCACCCCAAATGCCCCCAGCTTCATCCAACCCAAATGCCCCCTTTTGGGGGGCGCAAACAGAAAAATGTAATAGGCATTGCTTTGCGGCAAAAAACGCTGTAAAAAATTGTGTGACTTTGAGGTCACAAAAGTGTGAAAGGGGCCTTCAGTAATCAAGGTAGAGTGTGCCCCCTTCAAAACAGAGTGACCAGCGTGCCCCCTTCAATGCAGAGTGACCAGCGTGCCCCCTTCAATGCAGAATGACCAGCGTGCCCCCATCAATGCAGAATGGCTAGCATGCCCCCTTTCAATGCAGAATAACCAGCGTGACCCCTTTCAATGTAGAATGGCCAGCGTGACCCCTTTCAATGCAGAGAGACCAGCATGACCCCTTTCAATGCAGAATGACCAGCATGCCCCCTTTCACTACAGAATGACCAGCGTGACCCCTTAATGCAGAATGACCAGTGTGACCCTTTAATGCAGAATGACCAGCGTGACCCCTTAATGCAGAATGACCAGTGTGACCCCTTAATGCAGAATGACCAGTGTGACCCCTTAATGCAGAATGACCAGCGTGCCGTGCCCCCCCACCCGAGACCGGTGCACTTACCTGCAGCGGCTTCTCCTCAGTCCCCCGGCGTCTCCTCGAGTCCTTCTGCCTCCTCCTCGGCCAATGGCATGGTTTTGCCTTTCGGCCAATCAGGAAGACCCGCTTCCTGATTGGCCAGGAGGAGGATCTGTGTGACAATAGCGAATTTTCATTCGCTATTGTCACACAATGGGTGAACTCGGGGCGCACTGCTCTGCACCCTGGGTCCACCCTTCTGACCGGGAGCCGAAGACGAGGGCAGAGCTGGGAGGAGGAGGGGGCAGGCAACAGAGATGGACTGGAGGCATTATCTGACAGGACACCAGCGGCCAGATTTTCCGGGACTTCAGCCCAGCTCCGCGGGACCCCGGGACCCCCTTCAAATTGCGGGACAGTCCCGTGGATTCCGGGACGGTTGGGAGGTATGGGGTGGGGGCAGTGTGACAGGAAGGGGCATTATGGGAGACAGCATGAAGGAAGGGGGACAGTGGAGGGCAGTATGGGGGGACAGCATGATGGGAGGGGGACAGTGGAGGGCAGTATGGGGGGACAGCATGATGGGAGGGGGGCAGTGGAGGGCAGTATAGGGGGGACAGCATGATGGGAGGGGGGCAGTGGAGGGCAATATGGGAGACAGCATGAAGGAAGGGGGACAGTGTAGGGCAGTATGGGGGGACAGCATGATGGAAGGGGGCAGTGGAGGGCAGTATAGGGGGACAGTTTGCCAGGAGGGAGCAGTATGGGGGGCAGCATGAAGGGAGGGGACAGTGGAGGGCAGTATAGGGGGACAGTTTGCCAGGAGGGGGCAGTATGGGGGGCAGCATGATGGGAGGGGACAGTGGAGGGCAGTATAGGGGGACAGTTTGCCAGATGGGGGGAAGTATGGGGGGGCAGCATGATGGGAGGGGACAGTGGAGGGCAGTATAGGGGGACTATTTGCGGGACAGTCCCGCGGATTCCGGGACGGTTGGGAGGTATGTTATGGTTGCCCTCAAAGGGCGGCTTGTATCTGTAAAACTATAAAAATGCATCCAGTTTCAGGGGTGCACTATGTACATAGCTCACAGGTCAGGGGTGTGCTGTGTACAGAGTGCAGAGTTGAGGAGTGCACTACATACAGAGTGCAGGATTTAGGGGTGTGCTATGCACAGTGTGCAGGGTTCAGCTCTCTTTCGCAGACTGTCAACATCTCACTTATACCCCTCCTCAGCTCTGACCTCTGCACCCATCCCCCACCTCTTCACAGCCCTCATGTCCCCCCCTACCCTCCACCAAAAGCTTCCTCGCATCTCACCTACTCAGCCTCGCTCTAGTACCTCCTGGCAGTGTAGGAGGCTCTGCCTCTCTCTTATTTGCAGGGAGATCATTGGTCAGCATCTGTGCACCTGGGTAAAGATGGGAAATACAGTGCAGCTTATCTCATGATTCCCCATCCTGCACTGCATTTGCATCTCCCTTGTAGGGCAGCCACTCACACTGTGGACACGAGTCAGCATGAGCACCCTTAATGGTTTGGTAGGTCTTGACCACTGCAGACTGGGAACATTCCACTAAAGCTGCAGTTTTGATGTTGCTCTGACCCAGTCATCTAGCCATTACAATTTGGCTCATGTCAAAGTCGCTCAAATCCTTACATTTGTCTGTTTTTCTGCTTTCAACACATCAACTTCAGGGACAACATGTTCACTTACTGCCTAATATATCCCACCTACTTTCAGGTGTCATTGTAATGAGATACTCAATATTATTCACTTTACCTGTCAGTGGTCATAAAGTTATAGCTGATTGGTATGGGTGCACTTAAAATGAACATTCTAGGGAATATTGTCACAGTCTTAGCCTGTTCACCCCATTAAGTACAGTCTAAGTATACTCTGAAAAAGCCTATATCATCAGCTAATACAAAGCTTTTTTTCAGGGCTGTCAGCCAGTTGTTCTATATACAAAGTGCAGGGTATTGTGTAAACCAGAAAACCCTCTCAAGGTGGCAATAGAGAAATACAAGGCATTACACAACATGAAGCGAAACAAATAGGAATCTAATTTAGAGGACAACAGAAATTTATTTCTATAAGGAAGGACATCATGACCTCATCATGCAGGATGGAGGCAAAGCAGGGGAGGACTGGGAAGCTTTGAATTATGTGCAACTACATATTCACCTATTCCTATTCACGGTATATGCCTGTGCAGGGCCATCTTTAATATTGGTTGGATCCTGTGCAAACATTTTCTTGGGGCCCTCCCTCTCCATGTAATTTCGCTCACCACCTCCACCTGAGACATACAATAAACCAGCAGCTAGATTCAAAATCAGTTTACTGCAGCAAATCAAGCAGAAATTGTGATTGGTCACCAACGGTTGCAGCAATACCGCACACTGACTGGGTGCTAGAGGTTACAGCTCACATTAGAGTCCACTGATTAGGTGCTAGAGGTTACAGCACATTATTACTGCTCACTGGTTGCTTGAGGTTACTGCATATCCTTACCGATAATTGATTGGTTGCTAGTAGTTATTGCACATCCTTATCACTCACTGATTGGTTGCTAGAAGTTACTGCACATCATTACCACTCACCTATCGGTTGATGGGGATGGGGGAAAAGGTGTGATCCATGGCAGTGGTGGGGGAGGGATCAGTGGCAGTGCTGGGGGAAGGGATTGGATGAGTAGCAGCGCTGAAGGGGGGTGGGATCAGTTGGCAGTGTTATCCCCTCCTATATTACGGTCCCCAGAGCACCTATACTTAAATCAGAGTCCCTAGAGTTATCCCCACTATACATTAGGGTCCCAAGAGTCACTCACCCTACATCAGGGTCACCAGAACACCTCAGTGTCCCCAGAGTTTCCCCATGCTTACATCAGGGTCCTCAGATACCCCCCCCCCCCCACATAAGGGTCCACACATTTCCCCTCTTCATCACGGTTCCCTCCTTAGAATCTTCCTCATTCTTATATTAGGGTCCTCAGAGCCACCCCCCTTACATCCAGGTCCCCCTAGCCACCCCCTCCCTACATTTGGGTCCCCAGAGCCCCATTACTTACATCAGGGTCCCCAAAGCCCCCATACATACACCAGGGTCCCCAGAGACCCCCGTTCTTACATCAGGATCCCCAGAGCCAATCCTCTTTACATTTGGGTCCCCAGAGCCCCTCCTTCTTACATAAGGGTCCCCAGATCTTCCCCTCCATACATTAAGGTCCTCTGAGCCACCCCCTCCTTACATTAGGGTCCCCAGGACCCTCCTCCTTACATCATCAGGGTCCCCAGAGTTATCCCCTCCTTATATTAAGGTCACCAGAGGCACC
The DNA here is from genome assembly GCF_965119305.1 of Pelophylax lessonae. Classification (NCBI taxonomy): domain Eukaryota; kingdom Metazoa; phylum Chordata; class Amphibia; order Anura; family Ranidae; genus Pelophylax; species Pelophylax lessonae. The sequence goes on along the minus strand of NC_138769.1, from coordinate 77,436,808 downwards.
TTTCATATATCTAGGTCCCCAGAGCCCCCCTTCTTACATCAGGGTCCACATAGCCTCCCCCTTCTTACATTAGGGTCCCCGGAGCCCACACGTCTTACATCAGGGTCCCCAGAGATTCCCCATGCTTGCATCAGGGTACTCGGATCCACCCCTCCCTAGAATCATCCCCCTTCCTATATCAATCACCACAGAGCTGCTCCTCCTCTAACATTAAGTCAATGCCTCTATAAGTTCCTTACTTTCCTTGGTTTCACTGAGCCCTCAGCTACAGGTGAATCAGGGAGGCAGGGCACTGGAAGCAGCCAGGTCTTCAGGAGGAAGTTCCGTTCTTCTCCACTGAACATGCAGGGCGGAGTCAGGCAAACCATGTGGTTGGTTGCTAGACTCTGGGAGGTCCTAGCAACCAACCATTAATACTGACATCTGCAGGAGAGAGGCGGGAGGTGTGGCAGCAGCCCGGACTGGAGGAGAAAGTTCAGTTCTCTTTAAATGTGGGGGGCGGAGTCGGACTAACCACGTGGATGGTTGCTAGATGCCAGCCAGTCCTAGCAACCAACCACAAATGCTGGCAGCGGCGAGCAGGAGCCAGGTGGAGGGACTGCAGCAATGTCACTGCTATGGGTAGAAGAAAGGAATATCAAATATATGGCAACACTGGCATGGGCTCAATGGGCAGCTGCTTCAGGCCCCACAACAATGCCCTGCATTAAAGATGCCCTTGATTCTGTGGACTAAATATGAGTACTATGTACAGTGTAAGAGTAGTGCCACAGTTGTTGGTGGGCATGTTTAAATTTGGGTGCTTATGGGATGGATTGAAACACACGTTCAAATCTTTCAAACCAACATGAGCCACAAATAAAGTTAAAGCTGAAAGACTTCTGCCAGATGCCCAGAACACAAGTCTTAAGTTGGAGTAAGCAGCCTTATAAAGGCCAACACATACTGTATTACTGACTGTGGGTGCCACTCTAAATGATGCCTGAATAATTAAATATGTCCACTCAGGCAGTGCCAGATTTATAAGTGGGCAAAAGGTGCAATTGCCCAAGGCCCTTCTGCCAGAGGGGGCTCCAGACTCTCCTTATAAAAAAAATTTAACATTTTTTCCCTTGAGACTTCAGTAGTGTGCTTCTTGAGAAAATTGTCCAGTTTGCAGGGTTTGCCGATCTCTGCTCATGTCCCACTCCATCTCAACAACCAGTTTTAATACATGATGAAAGGCTTTCTGATATCTCTCCAGGTGTTAATGTAACTCTTAGAATATACAGTGTCTCACAAACGTGAGTACACCCCTCACATTTTTGTAAATATTTTATTATATCTTTTCATTTGACAAAACTGAAGAAATTACACTTTGCTACAATGTAAAGTAGTGAATGTATAGCTTGTAGAACAGTGTAAATTCCCCTCAAAATGACTCAACTCACAGCCATTAATGTCTAAACCACTGGCAACAAAAGTGAGTACCCCCCTAATTTATAATGTCTCATTGAGCCCAAAGTGTCAATAGTCTCCAGCACTGCCTTAATTCTCTTGGACATGGAGTTCACCAGAGCTTCACAGGTTGCCACTGTAGTCCTCTTCCACTCCTCCATGACAACATTACGGAGCTGATTGATGTTAAAGACCTTGCACTCCTTCTCCTTCTGTTTGAGGATGTCCCACAGATGCTCAGGGTTTAGGACCGGAGACAGGCTTGGCCAGTCCATCACCTTTACCCTCAGCTTCTTTAGCAAGCAAGTGGTCGTTTTGGAGGTGTGTGTTGGGGTCGTTATCATGTTGAAATACTGCCCTGCGGCCCAGTCTCCGAAGGGAGGGGATTATGCTCTGCTGTAGTCTATCACAGTACATGTTGGCATTCATGGTTCCCTCAATGAACTGTAGCTCCCCAGTGCCGGCAGCACTCATGCAGTTCCAGACCATGACACTCCCACAACCATGCTTGACTTTGTACTCCTCACATGGTTGCCACCACACACGCTTGACACCATCTGAACCAAATAAGTTTATCTTGGTCTCATCAGACCACGGGGACATGGTTCCAGTAATCCATGTCCTTAGTCTGCTTGTCTACAGCAAACTGTTTGCAGGCTTTCTTGTGCATAACCTTTAGAAGAGGCTTCCTTCTGGGATGACAGCCATGCAGACCAATTTAATGCAGTGTGTGGTGTATGGTCTGAGCACTGACAGGCTGACCCCCCACCCCTATAACCTCTGCAGCAATGCTGGCAGCACTCATACGTCTATTTCCCAAAGACAACCTCTGGATATGATGCTGAGCACGTGCACTAAACTTCTTTGGTCGGCCATGGCGAGGCCTGATCTGAGTGGAACCTGTTCTGCTAAACTGCTGTATGGTCTTGGCCACCATGCTGCAGCTCAGTTTCAGGGTCTTGGCAATCTTCTTATAGCCTAGGCCATCTTTATGTAGAGCAACAATTCTTTTTTACAGATCCTCAGAGAGTTCTTTGCCATGAGGTGCCATGCTGAACTTCCAGTGACCAGTATGAGAGAGTGAGAGTGATAACTCCAAATTGAACACACCTGCTCCCCATTCACACCTGAGACCTTGTAACACTAACGAGTCACATGACACCAGGGAAGAAAAATGGCTAATTGGGCCCAATTTGGACATTTTCACTTAGGGGTATACTCACTTTGTTGCCAGGAGTTTAGACATTAATGGCTGTGTGTTGAGTTATTTTGAGGGGACAGCAAATTTACACTGTTATGCAAGCTGTACACTCACTATTTTACATTACAGCAAAGTGTCATTTCTTCACATCTGTTACATGAAAAGATATAATAAAATATTTACAAATATTTACAAAAATGGGAGGGTGTACTCACTTTTGTGAGATACTGTATTTGGGCATGATAGTCACTAGTAATTTGGGAGAAAGGTCGTTTAGCAAATGGACACTGATAAAGAATTAACACAATGATCCATGAAAGTTTCTATGTTGAGGGCAGCCCAAATCCAAAACTGCACTAAGGGTCACCAGCCCAGCATATTTTAACCACTTTACCACCGGAGGATTTTGCTGTGTTACGTCCAGGCCACTTTTTGCGATTCGGCACTGTGCGACTTTAACGGACAATTGCGCGGTCGTGCGATGCCATACCCAAACTAAATTTATGTCCTTTTTTTCCCACAAACAGAGCTTTCTTTTGGTGCTATTTGATCACCTGTGCAATTTTTACTTTTTGTGCTATAAACAAAAAAAGAGCGTACATTTTGAAAAAATAACAATATTTTCCACATTTTTTATATGAAATTCCCCCCCCCCCAAAAAAATGTAAAAATCAAAATTTTTTTAAATTTTTGGCCAATTTGTTTTCTGCTACCTATGCTTGGTAAAAAAAATCACAATAAGCGTATTTTGATTGGTTTGCGCAAAAGTTATTGCGTTTACTAACTAAGGGAAAGATTTCTGTCATTTTTGGTGTTTTTTTTTTTTTTAACGAGTAATGGCGGCGATCTGCAATTTTTTTTGCGGGACTGCGACATTGCGGCGGGCAGATTGGACCCTTGACTGACATTTTTGACACTTTTGTGGTTACAAGTGACTTTACCACAGTAATCAGTGCTATACATATGTACTGTTACTGTAAAAATGATACTGGCAGGGAAGGGGTTAATTTTATTGGAGAGGGAGGGGTTAATGTATGCCTGGTGCTTACTAACATGTGTGGGGGGAGGTGACTGAGTGACACAGGGACAGATCGCATGTTCAGCTATGCTGAACCCTGCAATCTGTCACTGTCTGTCCCTTAGGAGATCCGCCCGCTTTGTTTACACAAGCGGGCGGATCTCCCAACTCGATTCCCCGACGATCGGGGAAGAGCAGCGGCGATCGCCGCCGCTCCTCCCCTGGCCCGACTCCTGCTGTGAATGAATACAGCGGGAGCGAGCCTCTGGCAGTGCGCGAGCGCCGCCCACAAGGGGAGGAGTCCAGCGACGTAGGTCTATCCACCACAAGGGGAGGAGTCCAGCGACGTATAACTAACCACTTTGCCACAGTAGAGCTCGAGTGAGCGGTCGGCAAGTGGTTAATAGGGCTGGTCCAGGAGGCAAATGTCCCCCCAGTCCTTCCCTGGGGTGAAACTGGGGAAACAACTGAAATTAAAAAAAAAAAAAAAAAAAGAATGAATAAAAAAATGCAATATGGGGTAAATAGTTATTTATCTCTGCTTCCTGTTTTAAAAACAAACATCTCTTGGATGCATCAGCTTTTGGATATAACTGGTGGGTAAAATTTGTCACATTGATGCTCCTTGACGATGTACATAACATCTGGTCAATCTGTCTGTTGAAGCTCATGATTTCACACAACGTTCACCAGGATTCATACATTATTAAATTAGATTAGATTGGAAAAGTGTGGATCCTGGGTGAAAGTTGTAGGCATCTTGTGCAAAAACATTTATAAATAGACCGGTAATCAACATGACCTTGCAATCAAAGCTGCCTAGTTTGTCTCTGTTCCTCACATCTCACCATTAATCACCCCATTTACTCACGCTGCGTGGGATCTTTTGGGTGAGCTGGTTTCTTTTTAGAACAAGAAAATTATTTAAAAAAATGTAAAATGCTATCATAAGTCAAACTAGAAATTTCTATCCATGCCATTTGGAGATAGATGTGTTGGACCCCTAATTCCTAACTGTTCTCAACTAGGCCTTGTAAGATGATTAAAACATACATTGACTCAACTTGGATCCTTTATCTGGAACCGATTCTGCTTTTTTAATGAACGATGACTCAAGTTTTCGTGTTGTTTTTTTGGGCTCTGAAGCATTTAAAACACAATCCATGGGGATTCAGTAAATGGGAACAAAATGAGAACACTGAAAAAAAATCAAAGAGTTTTACTTGGAACCTTTAAGCTTAAGTATATAATTTTAACTTCATCTATAAAATACCTTTATTGCTTATTAAAACACAGGGCGGGGGGGGGGGGGGGGGGCAGAGAAAAGAAAATATCCACTGTCCACAGTTAATTTCCTGCAACCATGCAATTCAGTTTAATTATAGCTATTCTGATTTTGTAAATAAGCAAAATTGCAGAAGTTAAAATGTGGAGACCTGCAGATGATTAATGAATGCAGATGGGATCAATTAGGCAGAAGTATAAGTTACAGTTTTGAAAAAAAAAAATTCCAGTGTGGAAGCATTAACTCCGATCTGAATTTTTTTTCATAATCTGCAAAATAATCTGTCATGCAGGAGTTTGATACATAAGTGCCGAGAGGCTTTTCTGCTCCTGTGTCCCTCGTGACCTTTCTGCGGTGTTTTAAAACACATCCTACATTACATTTTGGTTCTGTGAGCTCCCTAAAGTCTTTCTAAAAATGTCTCCCGTTTCACTGCCCCTCTAGGTTCCTCCTGCCAAAATGGTTGCGGCATTGGTTACTGACACATGAAACTTTAAAACAAGCCTTGCACAACATATTTACACTAAAAAAATATATAAATATATAATTGATGGAGCATTTTGAGCAGCGAAGGAGAGGTTGGACTATTCAAGTGGTAATTAATCCCTATTCAGCAGAGAGAAGGTTTCTAACTAATAGCACCTTGGACTCCTAAAAATTGCTCACATATCTGACACACTGGAGGAGAATAAATTCTTGGTTAATCCAAACTAATTATGGTGACGGAGAGTCTAGAATTGGTCAAATAATCTTTCACAGGTGATTTGTCATCTCTGGCGCTTACAAGCCAATGGCCGCAAATATTTTGGAATAATAGCTAAAATTTTGTAACAGTGTATATTTTTCAACATATTACAGTGGTAGTAAAGTCTTTAAAAAAAAAAAAATTAAAAAGAAAAATGTCCCTCTGCAAGTTAATGCATACCTGCCAACTGTCCCGTTTTTCCCAGGACAATCCCGGCAAATAGGAGCCTGTCCCGGGTAATTTACATTGTCCCTGTTAATCAGGGAATTGTGATGAGAATTTTAAACTTTAGGCAGAAGTAGTGCAGCTGAATGGGAGAATATTTCCAACTCTGCTACTTTGGCCTCAAGTTTTCAATTCCCTTTTCAATTTCCTGTAATTCTCTCTTTATGAAGTAGACCCTATAATCTGATAAGTAGGCGGAGATTAATTATGCAGAGTGGGCGGAGCTTAGGGGAAGTGGGTGTGGTAAGTAATTGATAGCTGTGCTGCAAAGTGTCCCTGGAAATTGTTTTCAAATGTTAGCAAGTATGTTAATGGCATAATGTGCTTATATGCATCGCATACAAGCACATTATGACAGACAGCAGACTTACCTGTATAAAGGAATCCCTCCAAGCTTCTAGATCCAGGGGGAGGTACCAAAGGCCTCCCTCTGTGGAACCATCCAGCCTGACCTGCAGTAACGCTGACCCAATTTCTGACTCACAAACTTACCATAACTTAGTCATAACTTAAATATGCCTGTACTAACACTAGTAGCACACTAGAGGGTGCTACACACAACGGAAGCAATACAAAGAGAACAGAATATTTTTTCATACAAGTACATGGTACAGCAGCATGTTGGGTTTACATAACCTTTAACACTTCTACATTCTACCAAAAACAAAACAAAAAATGACTTATGACAAACGCTAAAGTGACACTAAACAATATCCTTTTTCTCCAAAAATAATCCACACACATCCACTACAGAATAGCCATGTAATCTAGATTTCTTATTAATGTTTCTTAAACGGTTTCTATTGAAGGAAAAAGAAACATGGTACAGCAATATGCAGTGAAAATAGTAGGTACATGCCTAGATAAAACAAGGCACATTGAGATACAAAACTGCTGTATATAACATACAAACAACATGTAGCAAATGCAATACATATATGGGATCGACCTGGCGTCCCGTCTGCAATGAGGGTACGCTCAAACTGTAGGTGTGGCCGAGGCCATGCTGCGTGGATGGACCCCAACACAGAAGGGGTCCCAACCAAAACCAAGGTATAGCTCTTAAGTGGGTAAGCCAGGGGCCGAGTGGGGGGGGGGGGCTGGGTTGGCAGGGCTGGAAGGAAAGTTGGGTAAGTAGGGGAGGGTCGTGGGGGGGAGGTATCAGCAGGTGCCCGGAGGGAGCCTCGAACCCTACTAGGGGCCCAGGTGGGAAAAGAGAGGCGGTAATGAGGACGCCCAATCAGGTGAGTACAAGGCTGTCATCAAGGCCAGGAGGTAGGCAATGGTCAATCCAGGGTCGCCATAGCCGTTCATAGGGGGCTAGTTTGTTCAACAAAATTGCTTCCGTTTTAGCATGGAGCATGGCTTGGGTAACCCTGTGTAGCATAGCCAGATTCTTATTAATGTTTCATTTAGGTGTGCGTTTGGGTATGGCACAAGTGCGTGGTTGCACTGCAATTTTGAAGCCCACCAACCCCCCCCCCCCTTAAGCAGAAGGGAGTGTATACATGCTGCGGTCGCAATGCTTCACATCACGCCCACAGCTGTAACGCTCCTGCGTTTTTGTAGTAGGCTGGATTTGCAGCTGCAGAATCTCCACTCAGTAGTCATGTAGAGATGTGTTGAATAACCAGATCCAACTCTCCAGACTCATCACTGTGGGCCTGTCAGCTTCAGCATACAGATATACACACTCAATAAGATGTTCCTGGAGTGATAGGATGTATATGATAGTATGAAGATGATGTGCTGAAGGGACAGGTGTGAACAGTGACAGAGATGGTAAGCACTTGATAGAAATGTTCAGGAGAGTATTAGATGGTATTAGGTAGAATGCAGATAGGTTAGTAATCGAGTATGGTAACAGGTGGTAAGGACAGCAGATGACAAATACAGGATAGACTAACCCAGTGCAAGAATAGATGGTAGTAGACTCAAGAGCTAGCAATCTATGTAACAGTGCAGATGATAGAATTAGTATGCATAGATAGTAACAGTCCTTATGTGCAGAGGTAGATAGTGTAAGTAAGGTTATGGAGGATTCCCCTGTGGGGTACTTATCACTAGTAAGTTAGTAGTAGAAGGGTCCAGTAGTAAGGGAGTGATCCAGTAGCGAGATACAGGGATCGGTAGCGAGGTTCCGGTCTGTTCCAAGTAAAAGAAAGTAGCTGGAGGTTCCGGCAGCAAGACAAGCTTGTAAGCATGTGGACACACGGCAGGTTGAACGAACAATGTGAGAGAGAACGCCGGCGGTTGAAATAGCCGCTCTGCGGCGCTCGGCGATGACGTCATCCGTCTTAAAGGTGTATGCGTACCACCTAATTAGAAAATAGAAAATAAGGGTACCAGAGGTACCAGAATCTTACAACAGCAAAGTTTACCCGACATGTAGCAATCAGCAGGTGGCAAGCCTGCCACACGCATTTAAGCAAATGGGGAAGTGCTGCAAATGTCCCACACGCACGGACACTTAAAAATGGAGTTAAACCAGGAGATGAGGAGGTGTCACGTTGCTTCCTCAACACCTACCAGTAGCCTTTGAAGTGTGATTTGAACACAAATAAAGTTTCAGAGGAAAGGGAGATTTAGATGTACATCTATAGCTACTCTTACTATATTTTTCTACCTCCTTGTAATGTTCTCTGTGAGCTCCTGAACCTCTCCTTTTCTACCCACTTACATTCGCTTGGAACAAGCAGTGCACATTAGTTGTGATCCTGTGCGATGCTTATTGCACACTACAAATCCCACAGCCCATAGTCAATAGCACACCTCAGGAGCGGGCAAGAGAAGGTGGTCTACTTTCCAATGTGCAGTAGGATTGTGGAAGTGTAGTCAACCTCTAAGGGGAAGTCATATCACAGCAACAAAAAAAAAAAAGGAATTTGGAGATTTGGAGGAGGCTAAGAGCAATAGAAGAAACTTTTTGAGTTAAGAATACATACTTGAATAGAATATTTTTTTATTTTCAACCAGAGTTTAGTATCACATTAACCTTACCTGGTAACAGAAGAGTTAAATTGCTGAAAGGAAAGAAAGCTCTTTGCTGTGAGTTTATTTTTAGACTTGGTTTTGGCCACAGAATTGGTGTAATCCTAACTTGCAGCTTTTTTTTCCCCTAGCAGACTGAATTATTAGAATTGCAGAACCAGAGATGTAGCAACTTGACTGATCTCCTCAATCACACTTCTAAACAAGTCTCTGTAACATGCATTCCGAATGTAAATCCTTCCCCAGATCTCCATCTTAAGAGGAGCTAATTCTTAAGAAGAACCAGAACCAACCTGGAAAAGTGGCATAATGTGACATAATGCAGTGGGAACAAAAAGCCAGACGTTCTCCTGGGGCTTTCATCATCCGCTCAGAATTACCATAACTTTTATATATTTTACAGAAGATGAAGAGCCGAGTGCTTTCAGCTCCTTTTATTCTCTCTAAGAAGAATTTAACAATATGCCACCACCAGTAATCACCAACTGAAATCTGAAAAATCTTCAACCAGACACTGGAAGAATAGAAGAGCGTAAGTGGCATCTGCTGGTTCTTTGGGAGAATTGCAGGGAAGAAAGCAAAAGAGAACCTGTCTTTAGAACAAATGACCAAAGTGACTTTTTATCCTAATAAACCATAGGAGGCCTGTTCACATATTCATATAAAAAAGTAGCTCTGGTCTATCTCAGTGCCCCTAACCCAGGCGCTTTATGCAAACAATGTTTTGAAGTTTACCATTCTGGTGCACCCCTACCTTTACAACTGCTTTCCATAGAGCAAGGCCACCTGTGGAGAGAAGTTTTTGTAGGCTTTTTTTGGGGGACCTTTGAAACAAGATATTGCACTAAACCTGTAGGTAAATAAAATAACCAGAACCTTCCCTAAGTGGAAGAGCGGGTTTGATAATAAAGTTGACAGTGCTTTGGCCCTCAGACAGGGCCTCTGTATACAGGGGGATTCCCTTCCTGGGAAATTAACTAGTAATCTAATTCAAGTAATCGGGAGCAGAGGCAACCAGCATATAAATTACCATGAGTATATAGATGCACATCAGTTTGGAAATAATACAAACTTTATATAGGAAAAGATTAATAACAGTACATACATCCAATGTAAAAACAAGCATTCTCATCAAGGGGCCTGATAAGAGTCCTGGTGGACTTGTGCACATATACCCCCAGCTATATTTAAAGTAGTTATTAATAAAGATACCTCCAGATGAATACTGCAGCAAAGTCCACTTGATGGGGCCCCTGAGGATAATTGTGATGCAGCATTCATCTTGGTGTCAGAGACCTAAAGACAAGATCTTTGCTGATGGGGACATGCGCCAACCATTGTCCAACAGCCTAGAATGAAGCTTCCCACACACGGCAACCGCACAGTGGTATGGTACTGGAAGTCAGCTTATCTGCTCTGCACTTTAGTTCCTAGTATATTCTAATGTGACATGTGACTGGACCTCTAACTACCAGAAGTGGTAATCGGATGCCCAACTTGGCCCTAGCCTATGCGGGTTATTGAGCCCTGAGCGTTTTAACTATAGAATCCCAAACCAGAAGGGTCAGGGTTGACTAAAATAACAGGACCTGTATGTTAATGCTATAGCCATAAACAGGTTCACCTAATAATATACCAGGAGGTGATCCTTACACATATACAGCAACACAGGCCTAGCTATCTGGCACTGTGCATGTGAGATAACAATAGTACAGATATACTGTAAGTCTGTCACAAAAATTTAGATACACACTCAAGAAGCTATGGACAGCTGCAGGTAAATTATTAGAACATAGGAACACTTGTCTAATAGTCTTTGCCTCTGGTCTGGGTGATAATACAGCAGCAATAGCAGCCCCTGTGTGTATAATATTATGTGGCTCAGTTCTATGTCACTCTCTCTCCGCTTCCTCCCTCAGAGACAGGAAGTGATATACATAAATAATCTACCATATTTTCCGGCGTATAAGACGACTTTTTATGATTAAAAAGCTACCCCAAAAATTGGGGGTCGTCTTATACGCCAGGTACTGTAGCTTCAGATAGTTACAGAACGTCCCTATTAAATGTTTTAGCCCGCTGGATGTGCCCTAATGTGTACTGTAGCTTCTGCTACATACAGAACTTCTCTATTATTAATATTTTAGCCCACTGGTGTAACGCTGAGCGCTCCGGTCCCTGCTTCTGGACTGGAGCGCTCGCAGCGTTCGTTCCAGATCCACTCACCTGTGCCCGCTCCGGCTCCCTCCTCCGCTCCCCGCTCACATGGTTCCCGGAGCGTGCGCCCCTGCACCATAGGGCGCGCACGCGCAGGTCGTTTGAAATTTAAGGGGCCTGTGCACCAGTAATTGGTGCCTGGTCCAAACCTCCCTTCCTGTTTCCTGTGACCTGTTTCCTGTTTCCTGTGACCTGTTTCCTGTTTCCTGTGACCTGTGACCTGTTTCCTGTTTCCTGTGACCCGTTTCCTGTGACCTGTTTCCTGTGACATGTTTCCTGTTTCCTATATAAGTGACCTGCCCCTTCCAGCCATTGCCGGATCTTTGTTGCCTTGTTACCTTAGTGAAAGCGTTATTTGTGTAATCCTTTGCCTGTTGCCGAACCCTTTGCTAACGACTATCGCCTCTGAACCTGTGCTGCCTGCCCTGACCTTTGCTACGTCTGACTACGCCTCTGCCTGTCCCTTTTGTACTACGCCTATATCAGCAGTCGGTGAGGTTGAGCCGCTACCAGAGGACACGACCTGGTAGTTACCGCCGCAGCAAGCCCATCCCGCCTTGCGGCGGGCTCTGGTGAAAACCAGTAACTACTTAGAACCGATCCTCCGGTACGGTCCACGCCAATCCCTCACTGACACAGCGGATCCACTCCCTGCATCGCTCCTGCTACCAGTCCGGACCCTGACAGTAAGATCCGGCCATGGATCCCGCTGATGTGCCTCTGCCTAGTATCGCGGACCTTACTACAGTTGTGGCCCAGCAGTCGCAGCAGATCGCTCAGCAAGGTCAACAGCTGGCACAGTTGACCGCCATGCTGCAGCAGCTTCTTCCAGCACAGCAGCAGCCGCCTCCACCGCCTGCATCTGCTTCACCACCGCAGCCTGTGGCCGCCGCCACTTCTAGAGTCCGTCTGTCCATGCCGGCCAAGTACGACGGTGATCCCAAGTTGTGCCGCGGATTCCTATCCCAATGCTCCCTTCACCTGGAGATGTCGGCTGACCAGTTCCCCTCGGAACGAGCCAAGGTGGCATTTGTCGTTAGCCTGCTTTCGGGGAAGGCCCTGGCCTGGGCTACACCACTTTGGGACCGCAACGATCCTGCCACTGCCAGTGTCCAGAGTTTCTTTGTGGAATTCCGGAGTGTTTTTGAGGAGCCAGCCCGGGCTGCCTCAGCAGAGACTGCGTTATTGAACTTGTCCCAGGGGAGTTCCTCTGTCGGAGACTATGCTATCCGTTTCCGCACCCTGGCTTCGGAACTCTCCTGGAATAACGAGGCGCTCTGTGCTACCTTTAAGAAAGGCTTGTCCAGTGCCATAAAGGACGTCCTGGCCGCACGAGAAGTCCCTACCAACCTGAGTGACCTCATCCATTTGGCCACCAGGATTGACCTGCGTTTTGCTGAGCGACGAGAGGAACTGCTACAGGAAAAGGGAAGTGCTCGTCCCAGACGCTTTCCTCGTCTGGCGCCTATCTTCCAGCCTCCACCGCAACCCTCTTCTGGGCCTCCCTCCGAGGAAGCCATGCAGGTGGATCGGTCTCGCCTGACCACGCAAGAAAGGAACCGCCGTAGAGACGAGAACCTCTGTTTGTACTGTGCCAGTACTGAGCACTTTCTAAAGGACTGTCCTCTCCGTCCACCGCGTCAGGGAAACGCTCGCACCTAGTCAACGTGGGAGAGGCGTTGCTAGGTGTGAATACCTCCTCTCCGCGCATTACGGTACCCGTGCGGATTTCCGTGTCCGCCAAGATCTCCTTTGCTGCCTCTGCCTTTCTGGATTCCGGTTCAGCCGGTAACTTCATTGACGCCTCGCTGGTGAACAAGTTCCACATCCCTGTGGTTCGTTTACTGAAGCCCATCTTCATCTCCACAGTTAAAGGAGAGAGACTCGACGGTATGGTGCAGTTCCGTACAGAACCCCTCCAGATGGACATCGGAGTCCTGCATTCTGAGCGATTGGAGTTTTTTGTGTTACCCCATTGCACCTCAGAACTCCTCTTGGGTCTGCCCTGGCTCCAGCGCCATTGTCCCGTTCTGGATTGGACCTCCGGAGAGGTTCGAAGCTGGGGTTCGGCTTGTTTCGGCAGATGTCTCAAGTCGGTACGAGTCAAGTCTGCACCTGTTATTTCTCCTCCTCCCGGTCTGCCTGAACCATATGCGGATTTTCCAGACGTTTTTTGCAAGAAACAGGCAGAGGTGTTGCCTCCACATAGGCCATGTGACTGCCCCATTGACTTGCAACCTGGCACTACGCCGCCTAGGGGAAGAATCTATCCTCTCTCCCCTCCAGAGACTCTAGCCATGTCAGAGTATATCCAGGAGAACCTGCAGAGAGGGTTTATCAGGAAATCCTCTTCTCCTGCCGGAGCAGGATTCTTCTTTGTTGCGAAGAAAAACGGTACCCTTAGGCCTTGCATAGACTTTCGGGGTCTCAACAGCATTACTGTAAAGAACCGTTACCCTCTTCCCCTGATTACGGAACTCTTTGACCGGTTACAAGGCGCCAAGTACTTCACCAAGTTGGATCTCAGAGGGGCCTATAACCTTATTCGCATCCGAGAGGGTGATGAGTGGAAGATGGCTTTTAACACCCGAGACGGGCATTTTGAGTACTTAGTCATGCCTTTCGGGCTCTGTAACGCTCCAGCGGTCTTCCAGGAGTTCGTTAACGACATTTTCCGAGACCTGCTCTATACCTGTGTCGTGGTCTATTTGGATGACATCCTCATCTTCTCTACTAACTTGGATCAACACCGTGCTCATGTCCGCTTAGTACTCTCCCGTCTCAGAAAGAACCGTCTCTACGCTAAATTTGAAAAGTGTTTGTTCGACCGTACCAGCCTTCCCTTCCTGGGCTACATCATTTCTGCCAAGGGACTACAAATGGATCCTGCCAAACTGTCTGCCATCCTGGACTGGCCTCGTCCCTCTGGCCTTAAGGCCATCCAGCGATTCCTCGGATTCGCAAACTATTATAGACAGTTCATCCCGCATTACTCCACCCTTGTGGCACCAATTGTAGCCCTAACCAAGAAGGGGGCTAACCCGAAATCTTGGCCGCCCCAGGCCCGAGAAGGCCTTCAGCGCTCTTAAGTCTGCCTTTGCCACCGCCCCAGTTCTGTCCAGACCGGATCCTACTAAGCCGTTCTACCTGGAAGTAGACGCTTCCTCTGTTGGTGCTGGTGCTTTGCTCATGCAAAAGACTACGAGAGGCAAGTCGGTTACTTGCGGGTTTTTCTCTAAGACTTTCTCTCCCGCTGAAAGAAATTATTCTATTGGGGATAGAGAATTACTCGCCATCAAGCTGGCCTTGGAAGAGTGGCGGCATTTACTGGAAGGATCGGTACATCCCGTGAACATCTACACGGATCATAAAAATTTATCTTACCTCCAGTCTGCTCAGAGACTAAATCCCCGCCAAGCTCGCTGGTCTCTATTTTTTGCCAGATTTAACTTCCGGATCCACTTTCGTCCAGCGAGCAAGAACCTCAGGGCCGATGCCCTCTCTCGTTCGTCTGATGTCACAGGAGAGGAAGTCAAGCCACAGCACATTGTGCCCCCAGAATGTCTGGTCACCGTGGCACCTATAGACTTGCGTAACCTCCCTCCCGGAAAGACCTATGTTTCTCCCCGTCTTCGCCTAAAGGTTCTTAAGTGGGGACATTCTTCTCTTCTCGCAGGACATCCTGGCGTCCGAAAGACTCTACAACTTATCTCCAGGAGATATTGGTGGCCATCCTTGGAGAAGGACATCTCTGAATTTGTACAGTCCTGCTCTGTATGTGCCAGAGACAAAACCCCTCGCCAAAGACCCGCCGGCTTTCTCCAGCCACTTCCCATACCAGAGACCCCTTGGTCCAATATCGCGATGGACTTTGTTACGGACCTACCACCTTCTCACGGGAAAACGATAATTTGGGTCGTCGTAGATCGCTTCTCGAAGATGGCGCACTTCATCCCGTTGCCAGCCTTACCATCCGCACCTCAGTTGGCCAAGCATTTCCTCCGACACATCTTCCGGTTACATGGCCTGCCTTCACATATTGTCTCCGATAGAGGAGTCCAGTTTGTGTCCAAGTTCTGGAGGGCTCTCTGTGGACGGCTTAAAATCAAGCTGGATTTCTCTTCTTCATACCACCCCCAAACCAACGGACAAGTAGAGCGGGTCAATCAAATCTTGGGCGACTACCTTCGCCACTTCGTTTCCTCCCGTCAAGACGATTGGGTCGACCTCCTCCCGTGGGCGGAGTTCTCCTATAACCACAAAGACTCTTCCGCCACCAACAAGTCTCCCTTCTTCGTGGTTTACGGTCGTCATCCTCTGCCTCCTCTGCCGTTATCCTCCTCCTCCGGTGTACCTGCAGTGGATGACCTGGTGCAAGACATTTCTGCCATCTGGTGTGAGACGCGCCTGTCCCTCTTACAGGCCTCATCCCGCATGAAAATCCAAGCGGACAAGAAACGTCGGTCTCCTCCTGTCCTGGTTCCTGGGGACAGAGTTTGGCTCTCCTCCAAGTACGTCCGCTTCAGGGTTCCTAGTTACAAGCTTGGTCCTCGTTATTTGGGACCCTACAAGGTCAAGAAGAGGATCAATCCTGTGTGTTACCAACTCCATCTCCCTCCCTCCCTTAAAATTCCCAACTTTTTTCATGTCTCCCTCCTCAAGCCTGCGGTCTTTAATCGCTTTTCCCCCAAGAATCTTCCTCCCACGCCTGTATCCGGTACCTCGGATGTCTTCTCCGTTCAGGAGATATTGGCCTCTAAATTGGTCAGGGGGAGAAGATATTTTTTGGTGGACTGGGAGGGCTGCGGTCCTGAAGAGAGATCCTGGGAGCCAGAGGAGAATATCTTGGACCGTAACCTCATCCTCAGGTTTCTGGGTACCAAAAAGAGGGGGAGACCAAAGGGGGGGGTACTGTAACGCTGAGCGCTCCGGTCCCTGCTTCTGGACCGGAGCGCTCGCAGCGTTCGTTCCAGATCCACTCACCTGTGCCCGCTCCGGCTCCCTCCTCCGCTCCCCGCTCACATGGTTCCCGGAGCGTGCGCCCCTGCACCATAGGGCGCGCACACGCAGGTCGTTTGAAATTTAAGGGGCCTGTGCACCAGTAATTGGTGCCTGGTCCAAACCTCCCTTCCTGTTTCCTGTGACCTGTTTCCTGTGACCTGTTTCCTGTGACCTGTGACCTGTTTCCTGTTTCCTGTGACCCGTTTCCTGTGACCTGTTTCCTGTGACATGTTTCCTGTTTCCTGTTTCCTATATAAGTGACCTGCCCCTTCCAGCCATTGCCGGATCTTTGTTGCCTTGTTGCCTTAATGAAAGCGTTATTTGTGTAATCCTTTGCCTGTTGCCGAACCCTTTGCTAACGACTATCGCCTCTGAACCTGTGCTGCCTGCCCTGACCTTTGCTATGTCTGACTACGCCTCTGCCTGTCCCTTTTGTACTACGCCTATATCAGCAGTCGGTGAGGTTGAGCCGCTACCAGAGGACACGACCTGGTAGTTACCGCCGCAGCAAGCCCATCCCGCCTTGTGGCGGGCTCTGGTGAAAACCAGTAACTACTTAGAACCGATCCTCCGGTACGGTCCACGCCAATCCCTCACTGACACAGCGGATCCACTCCCTGCATCGCTCCTGCTACCAGTCCGGACCCTGACAACTGGATGTGCCATAATATGTACTATAGCTTCTGCTACATACAGAACTTCTTTATTATTATTATTTTAGCCCACTGGATGTGTATACACTAAGCTTTGGTTACTTACAGAACGTCCCTGTGCTGTAATACTCTATGTGCCGCGCTGAGCTAATCACAGCAAGCGGTGTATTATATTACTGCATACAAAGCCTGCTCGGATTGGCAGAGAGTCAGAGAGGCGGGCTTATACAACCTTTGCCAATGCTTTGTATGCATTAACAGAATACACTACTTGCCGTGATTGGCACAGCGCAGTACATAGAGTATTACAGAGCCACGTTCTGTAAGTAGCTGAAGCTTCCAGCATACACATCCATCTGATTCAGAATTACCGGTAGATCCATATGATGACTGTCTTAAAAATGTACCACAAGATGTTGTTGATAAACTTATGATGTCAGAAGATGAACATGATGAGGATTTTGAAGGATTTTAAGTACTGGTTTAATTAAAATTATTTACAGTAAATCAAAACTGATGTTATGAAATGGTGTTGCCTCAGAAGAGGGGGTTGTCTTATATGGCGAGTATAGGGAAAAAACCTATGTTTTAACTGGAAAATGAGAGGGTCGTCCTATACGCCCATTCGCCTTATACACCGGAAAATGCGGTAGGTAAACATTGATCAGCAGAGCCACTTACAGACAGTGTAGGGCAATATATCCCTACACTTTTTTTGTGCCATGGGGGACAGGGGTAGGCCAGGACCTTCAGACTCTACAGTGGAATTTGCATACAGCTTGCAAAGAATTTAGTGGGGAAGAGTTCCCTAAAAGTTTGGGTTTCGAGATTCAATTTGAGTTTATTTTTAAACTAAACTCCAGTCCGATAGCAGAAAACAAGGCGTAGCGATGGGCGCCAAATTTGCGCCCAGTGTGGCAAATCTTTATATGGCTAATTGGGAAGAGTACACCATATATAAGAATATACCTGATCAACTGCTTATGTATAAGAGGTTCATAGACAATATTATTATTTTATGGACAGGAAATAAAGAGAGCCTTTTAGAATATGTAGAAACATTATCTCACAATGATAGAAATATTGTTCTTTCTTGGGATATGAGTGAAGAAGTAATCACATTCCTTGATCTAGAAATAAGGCGAGAAGGCAATTCACTTAAAACAAAGACCTTCTTTAACCACCTCCCACCCGGCCACTGCACATATACGGCCGGGTGGGAGTCTCGTCCTTCTGATCGGACGTTTCGGAAGGTCCTTCAGAAGGAGAGAGATCGCGCCGCCGCGGGCACGCGCAGCGGCACGATCTCGAAGTGCCTGTGTCCCTCGGACACACAGCAACAAGATTTGGCAGGAGGGCCCTGTGATTGGCCCTCCTGATCACATGACAGCTGTGTCCAATCACACCTGTCATGTAATGTAAATACAGCCGTTGTAACGGCTTTGATCTCTTCTTTTCCTCAGACAGATCCTGTCAGTGAGGAGGAGAAGAGACAATCTGTGCTGCAGCCAGGGGATTAGTGAGTTTGAAGCATTTTTTTTTTGCTAATTACACACTGATCACCCTTCTAGTGTCCCCAAAACACAGTGTCCCCAAACAGTGTCCCCAAACACAGTGTCCCCAAACACCGATATAAAAATCATCAGGCGCACATCTGTCCGTGGATCAACCCGCGCACATCTGTCTGTGATCATCCCACGCACATCTGTCCGTGATCATCCTGCGCACATCGTCACCTATCTGTGATCTGCTACACCTGTCTGTGATCTGACACATCTGTCCGTGATCTGATGCACCTGTCCCAGTGAACATCTGCCGCATCTCAGTTCAACATCTGTCACACATCTGTCCCAGAAATCATCTGTGCACATCTGTCCACATGGCGAAAAAATTTTATGGCGGCGAGGAGGCTGTCCATATTCTCCAGAGTATGTCGGATGAGAGTAGTGGGGAACTCTCTCCGTCAGACTCGGATAGCGAGTATGAGCCAGTAGAAAGCAGTGGCTCAGAAATGGAAACGGAGGATGACAGAATCCTAACAAAGAGGCTCAGGAGATTTGAGCAGGCGCAGGCTTCCACCAACAGGGCAACACATCCTGAGGCATCCACCAGCAGCACAACAACTCCTGAGGCCCCCACCAGCCGCGCAACAACTCCTGAGGCATCCACCAGCAGTGCAGCACTCCACGTCCACGAATATACGCAGGCATCCACTAGCAGTTCTGCAAGTCATTGTGCAGTGGCAAGCACAAGCAGGGCATCATCCCTACATGACAGGCCAGCTGCTGGTAACAGGGCAACCCACCCACAACGAGGCAGGGCCCATACTAGCCTTCCGGATGTTCTGTTATATCCTAAATGGCTGCCCGATACTTCAGCAGAACTTGTAATTCCCCCTTTTACAGCACAGCCAGGCCCTCAAATCCAATCGGATAATGTAACCCCACTTTATTATTTTCATTTGTTTTTCACGGATGATCTGCTGAACTACATCGTGGAGCAGTGTAATCTGTACGCCAGCCAACATATTGCCAGCAATCCTGATTCATCCTATGCCCGCCCTTTTGTTTGGAAACCCCTCACCGTGGAAGAATTTAAACTTTTCCTTGGACTGAGCCTCAACATGGGTCTGACAAAAAAATAAATAAAATCCATTCCTACTGGTCTACCCTACCTTGCCATCATATGCTAGTCTACTCCTCTTTAATGCCCAGAACCCGTTACGAAATGATAATGCGATTTTTACATTTCAACGACAATGCCCAGTGCCTCCCCTGAAATCATCCAAATTACGATAAATTATTCAAAATGCGGCCCCTAATCAATTTTTTTTGCTCCAGCTTCAAGCAAATGTTTACCCCTGATGAAAATATTTGTGTGGATGAATCCCTAGTCCACTTCACCGGAAGGCTTGGAATAAAACAATACCTCCCAAGTAAAGCGGCCAAATATGGGGTAAAATTTTAAAAGGTATGCGACAGCGCCACGGGCTACATCTTCGATTTCCAAATTTATGAGGGAAAGGACAGTCAGCTAAACCCCCCTGGGTGCTCTACCTATATGGGGACAAGTGGCAAAATCGTCTGGCAGCTGATAGAACCACTGTTTGGGAAGGGTTACCACCGATATGTAGACAATTTCTACACAAGTCTCCCACTTTTCCGCCATCTCTACCTAAAAAAGACTGTGGCCTGCGGGACAGCACAGTCCAACCGCAAGGGCTTCCCACAGAGATTAATCACCAAAAAATTAAATTGGGGGGAAAAGGCCAGTATGCGCAATGAAGAGATACTAGCTCTGAAGGGGAAAGATAAAAGGGACGTCTACATCCTTTCCACAATACACAACGACACCCTGGTGGAACTTCAGACCAGACGAGGTCCCATCCAGAAGCCAAAAAGCATTCATGAATATAACCTATTCATGGGGGGGGGGGGTGGATATGAGCGACCAGCTGATGCAGCCCTACTTGGCCACCAGGAGATCACTGTTCTGGTATAAAAAAGTTGCCATTTATATAATTCAGTTAGCCCTGTTCAATTCTTATGTAATTTTTTCCAAGTGTACCCAAGGATCCCTAACCTATTTAAAATTTCAAGAGGACGTTATCATGGCCCTTTTCTATCCCCATGGCCATCCCCCTGAACAAATTCGCTCTGATGCATTAGCCAGACTTCATGAAAGGCACTTCCTGGTTATCCTCCCTTGTACCCACACAGTCCGCAAACCCCCCAAAAAATGTTGTGTATGTTCAAGTAGAGGAATTTGCCGCGACACCAGATACTACTGTCCCCAATGTCCCTCCCAGCCAGGCCTTTGTATTGTAGGTTGCTATTGTGTTTATCACACTTCAGTACACTATTAGTATAGTAAAGACATTTTCCACTATCTGCTATTTCTGTGTATGACCCGGACTGTTTATTGACTATGATGTGAAGATATTTTTCCAGTTTCTGCTATTTCTGTGTATGACACGGACTGTTTATCGACTATGCCTCTGCCAACCATGTTTCTGCCTTACACGGGAATTGATCTCGGCCTGTTGAATGACCATGCTTTTTGCCTGCCTCCTGGAACTGATTATTTGCTCTGCCACTGTACTATTCAACACAGGGGTCTCACACAGGTGAGGGGCTCCAGAATAGAATTTCCGAGTGGAGAAAACTTTTTTTCTCCAGGTTTTTGCTTTCTCGGATTAGGGTCTGGAGACTCGGAGGCTTCAAAGAGATTTGGGTGGGAGAAGCCTCTACCCCTGTCCTCAGGTCTTACCTGACCAAGGCCCCCAAGCCTTATAGTGCTGCCTGCTGCCACCTGAACTGGCCATGACTCTGTCTGCCACTTTAACTGGCCATGCCTCTGCCTGCCACTTTAACTGGCCATGCCTCTGCCTGCCACCTAAACTAGCCATGCCTCTGCCTGCCACCTAAACTAGCCATGCCTCTGCCTGCCACCTAAACTAGCCATGCCTCTGCCTGCCACCGGAGCTGGCCATGCCTATGCCTGCCACCTGAACTGGCCATGCCTATGCCTGCCACCTGAACTGGCTATGCCTATGCTTGCCCCCTGAACTGGCCATGCCTATGCCTGCCACCTGAACTGGCCATGACTATGCCTGCTAACTGAACTACTGCCAGGACCAATACTTTGGCATATCCCTGCCTGCTGCCTGGAAAATTCCTGAACATCTCCATTGGCTGCCTGGACCAATGCTTTTCCTGTGCTGGGACAGTATTCGTGCCTGCTAAAACCACAGGTAATCATTTTTTTTACCCTTTGCTCAGCAGAATGTATTTTGGGGTGTAATTCTTGATATGTACATGCTATGTGTTAGAAGCCTGTAGGTGCTACTTGGATGTTGGGCCTCTGTATGTGGCCAGACTGTGGAAAAGTCTCACACATGTGGTATTGCCATACTCAGGAGAAGTAGCAGAATGTATTTTAGGGTGTCTTTCTTGGTATGTACATGCTATGTGTGAGAAATATTTTATAAATTGACAACTTTGTGTAAAAAAAAAAATAGGTTTTCATTTTCTTTCCACATTTTCCAAAATATTGTGGAAAAAAATGACATGCTCAAAATACTCATTATGCCTCATAGAATAAACATTGGGGTGTTTTCTTTTCAAAATGGGGTAATTTTGTGGGTAATTCCATTGTCCTGGTGCTCCATGGCCTTCAAAAATGTGAGAGGTACTCAGGAAATGAAATGTGTAATTTATGCCTTTAGAGCGCCTGACGGTGCTACTTGGATGTTGGGCCTCTGTATGTGGCCAGGCTGTGGAAAATTCTCACACATGTGGTATCACCATACTCAGGAGGAGTAGCAGAATACATTTTTGGGTGTAATTTTTGCTATGTACATGCTATGTATTAGAAATATCTTATAAATTGACAACTTTGTGTAAAAAAAAAATAAGTTTTTATTTTTCCCACATTTTCCAAAAACTTATTATGCCTCATAGAATACACATTGGGGTGTTTTCTTTCCAAAATGGGGCCATTTTGTGAGTAATTCCATTGTTCTGGTGCTCCAGGGCCTTCAAAAATGTGATAGGTACTCAGGAAATGAAATGTGTAATTTATGGCTTTCGAACGCCTGACGGTGCTACTTGAATGTTGGGCCTCTATATGTGGCCAGGCTGTGGAAAAGTCTTACACATGTGGTATATCCATACTCAGGAGGAGTAGCAGAATATATTTTGGGGTGTATTTGTAAGTTTATGTATGCCATGTGTGAGAAATGCCTTGTTAATATAACAATTTTGTGAAAAAATAAATAAATAAAAATCTTCATCACCAAAACTATTGTGGCCAAAAAATTGCAACTGCAAAAAACTCACTATGCCTCTTACTAAATACCTTGGACTGTCCTCTTTACAAAAATGGGTAATTTGGGGGGTATTTGTACTCTCCTGACATTTTAGGGCCTGAAGAAATGAGATAGGTAGTCAGTACATCAGGACTGATCAATTTTCAATGATACGTAGCCTAGCTTGTGAGCTCTATAACTTTCACACAAACTTATTTTCATACACTTATCAGGATTTTTTTTTTTAACCAAAGACATGTAGCAGAATACATTCTGGCCTAAATTTATGACAAAATTTGATTTGATTAGATTTCTTTTAAAACAGACAATAGAAAATATATATATTTTTTTTATTTTTCACTATTTTTTCGCTTATATCACAAAAAATAAAAAATCCAGCGGTGAATAAATACCACCAAAAGAAAGCTCTAAAATTATAAAAATTTCATTTGGGTACAGTGTAGTGATTCAAAGTGCGAGAGGACCGAAAGCTGAAAATTGGTCTGGGAAGGAAGGGGGTTTAAGTGCCCAGTATTGAGGTGGTTAAACCAGTGAACAAAAACAGCTATTTACCAATGAAAAGCTGTCATTACAGGCCCTGGTTAATTCATATCCAAAAAAGGTCAACTAATGAGAATCAGGCGGAACTGTGCGGACATAAATGATTATAAAGAACAAGCTGAAGTTCTTGGAATTCGTTTTATATAGAAAGGATACAAAGACACATTCATAAAAGATAAAATAAAAGAAGTAGGTAACATTAATAAAGATCAATTGTTAAATAACACAAATAAAAAAGCGAAACATGAGTCTACATATTATAACCCCTCCCTTATCCTCAATTATAATATGCAACACAAAAAACTGGAAACTATAATAAAAAAGCATTGGAAAGTTCTCCTGGCAGATAGAACGTATAGAAGAGCCCCAATATTAAGAAACATAATTGCCAAAAATATTGTAGATCAACCAAAAAAGAATAATTTCAGTTTCTTGGAAGGGAAAGGATTTTATCCATGCAAAAATTGCTATGCATGTAAAAGAACATAATCAAATAAAAAGAAAAAGGAAGAATTCAAATCAACCAAGACTGAAAAAATTATAAGATAAAAGATTTTATATCCTGTAAAACAGAAGGAGTTGTCTATGTTTTAGAATGTCCATGCCACATTCAATATGTGAGCAGGACTAAAAGACCTCTCTGGATACGGTTACGAGAGCATATACAAAACATCCAAAAAGGATATCCTAAACATAGTGTATCCAAACACTATACAGAAGTACACCAAAAAGACCCTCATCCCTCTTATTTTGGGGGATTGAAAAATATAAGCCCCATTGGAGAGGGAGTAATAAAATGTAAACATTAAGTCAAGCTGAATCCCACTGGATATTTGAAATACAGACACTCACGCCATCAGGATTGCATATAGAATTCGATCTAAATTGCTTTATTTCAGATTATTAACTTTTCTTTGTATTTTGCATCATTATTTGATACTATATATATTTTATACACTGATTATTGCTACATCATGATCTGCCATTTTATCTCCTTTTTTATTCTATATTCTGCTATACCATGACCTGCCATTTTACTCCTCCCTGTACATATGTATTGATATTTTTTACATGATCTTATCATGATCTGCCATTTTACTCCTCCTTTCTTGTTAGTCCCTTTTAGCATCAACTATCTGGGTTCTTTAATTACATATGATCTGCCATTTTACTCCTCCTTTCTTGATAGTCTCTTTTTACCACCAATTATTTGGATATAGATTATTATCAGGATTTATATATATCCTTGTTTGTTTGATATGTATCTGTTTTTATTTTTTATGGTCATATTGGATCAGTTTTTATGCTCATATTGGATCTGTTATTTATTCAGCACACCTCATGTTTTTAACTCATACGTTTATTTTTAATTTTTATTTTTTACTCATTTATTTTATATTTTTATTAATCTATTTTTGTTCGCCATTGATAAATGATCCTTTTATCTTCGTTTTTTTTTTTTATATATAGTCGACATTTCATAGTTATCCATACTTTATTCCCCTTTTTTTTATGATACATCGTTATTCAATTACAAGCCTCTATTCTTCCCAGCAACGTATGGGTTAACGGCATAAGGCGTTCTCATTGCAATTGGTTCCCTTGGTTACCTTTACTTGTTAAATACCCGGAGACAGTCACCCAGCGGCTTACCCTTGAAAAAGTCACATGTGTTTGTGACGCAACGCGTCGGGAGAAGCTTGGTGACGTCACTTCCATTCTACGGCCGAGACCGGAAGTATCGGAACATACCGCAACGGCGGTGTTTGCTGTGTACAGCTCGCATTTCTGCAATTTTAACTAAGTTTGCTATGTCTGTTTTCCATTTAAATTGAATTTACTACACTATGAGAGCCCCCTCTTATCATTTTTGATGAGTGAGTTTCCCAGGAACCTACTAAGAATATCGATCCTGATCTGCCAGAGAGATGATCCTTTAGAAGGGAAAGGAATATCTATTGGGCATTATATCTTTGAAGACCTTTTCACATCTATAAGCCCTTATATTATTGGAGAATATCTGGAGGTCCCTTATGGTGATTGATTACGCCAAAACGCTCATTTGAGTGTTAATGGAGGTGAGCGGCCATTGCACTTAATTTGGATTCAAAGCTCACGAATAATCGCACTTGGCTGTCACCGGAAGTGTTTCTTTTAACATAGCCACTGGATCACCAATGAAATTTTATTATCTTCACTTGTTATAAGTAGCACCTTAGTTTGTGCACATATTTATTTGGGACTTTGTGCTATAATTATTTTTGCGTTTACTCATTCTAGGCATTTTACAGCATTTTTTGCTGGTCTACATTTTGCACTATTGAGCAATATTGTGCACTATTGATCATTATTTGCACTTTCACTTGCACAGGATATTGATTTTTTTCATCACCTGCATTGTGCAACCCGTCTGTTGCCCACAGTCATTATCAATAGTGTTTTCAATCACTTATATTACTTATATTTGGCACCGATCACTTAATTGATTTATTTATTAGCACTTCAGAACTTTATATATCGTTCACATTGTTATACCAGGATTGTTTTTTTTATTCTTATTGCCTTATATCATCATTTATGGTCAACATTTTTATTTAACACTTATTGGACTATCTTTTAATATCTTTCAACACTTCTTACTTAGGATTGATTTTTCAATAATAGCTTTTATACTCATCCTTTTTACATTTATTGTTCTTCATTTCACGTTCACATTATTATATATTTACAGTTTTATCTGTGGTCCACCATTTTTAGAAATTAAGCGCTGATTGCCTCTCTCTTTAGAAAACATTTAAAGTCAGTTTGAGGGCTGGTCCCTATCACTTTTCCTGGAATCTTCTGCTCTTGGTTGCCCTGCTTGCTTGAGAGCAGTGTCACATTAAAGTTTTATTCCTTCAATGATTTGGCAAAAGAGAACTTTTTCTCTCAGACTGTGTTGCTATGGCCCTTTTAGAATCTTTTTTATGGCAAATATGGAATATGATTTTATAGCTCCTGTAGCACCCTCTTGTGTACATAGTTTGGTAGTTAAAATAGAGGCTTGTTAGAAGCCTTGGTGTGAGTCAGAGAGTTTACTTTAGGTCAGGCTGGAGGGCTCTGCAGGTCAATGCTCTGGTACCTCCCCCTGGTTCTAGAAGCTTGGAGAAGTTTCTGGAAGCTAGAAGGATGAAGGACTGAAGGTGCTGATCTGAATATTTATTGGAATATGGCAAATCCCCAGGCAGGGTGGTTAAACCAGCCCAAAAATATTGAGGAGCCTGGCCAGTTGGGTGGAAGGAGTGCGGAAGTGCTGCTGTGTAGCTTGGGAGGGGCTCCGGAGAAGAGGGGGGCTCTGCCTCCAGGCTGGAGGTTGGAGAAAGGAGAAAAACTGAAAGAGGGAGGTCCACTGCCCTGCAGTCCACCAGGGAAAAGAACAGCTTGCATAGCCTGGAAAGGAACCAGCCCAGAAAAAGTCATGAAAGCAGTTCTATCCACATTATTATTATACAGGATTTATAAAGTGCTAACAGTTTGCACAGCGCTTTACAACATGAGGGCAGGCAGTACAGTTACAATACAATACAGGAGGAATCAGAGGGTCCTGCTTGTTATAGCTTACAATCTAAAAGCTGCAGGACAAGGACAGTGTGAGTACCTCTGCACCTCCAGGACCCATAGGCGTGCGCAGTGGATGTCCCGAGTGTGCCTGGGCACACCTTAATCACTCTGTGCGGTTCATATTCCCCCTACTGTCTGGTGCTGATATTTCACCAAAGCCCCCCATCGAAGCTCCCAAAGATTAAAAATAAAAAAAAATATTGTAAAAAAAATAAAATAATAAAAATAAAAAACTACTGACACCATCCTCTGCCCTGCTGACTGGCCCCATCCGCTGTCTTGCTGACACCAACCTCTGCCCTATTGACATGTCAAGTACTCTACTGACATTGTCTGTGTTTTAATACATTTTAAAATGTTTGTTTACATTTATATACGAGTGTGTGCGTTGTCTGTGTGTGCATATATATATATATATATATATATATATATACACATATACACACACACACACACACACACACACACAATTTTGGGGTGCACACTCTAATACAATAGACTGCGCACACCTATGCCAGGGCCTATTAGGGAGAAGCTAGATGCAAATTCTTGGGAAGTTTTCAGGGGCCAGTTTATTGCTTACCCAATCCCTTGTCCTGGGATCAGATACTGCTAAAATCTCAGTAAGTGTACATTATTTGGTTTTTGCGAAAGTTATAGGGCCTACAAACTCTTTTATATAAACGGTATTTTACGCAGCTTTTACTTTCTGACTGACCCTCACATTTCTTGAGATGAGTGATAACATGCCAGGGCAGTACAATTAAAATTACCCCTTTTTGCATATTAGAAACCCCTAGGAAGTTACTGAGAGGCATCTGGAGTCCATGGAAATATTTTTTTGTCACAAGTTTGTATTTAAATAACAAATATATATATATATATATATATATACATATATATATATATATATATATATATATATATTTTTTTTTTTTTTTTTTACACAAAGTTGTCACTTTAATGAGATATTTCTCACATATGCCATTGGTGCATGTGGAATTACACCCCAAAACACATTCTGCCACAACTCTTGTGTATGAGGATAACACATGTGTGAGAATGTTTAGGAGCCTAGCTGTGTGCAGGAGCCCAAAAGCCAATGAGCACCTTCAGGCTTTCAAAGGGGGTCATTTCCTCATGTCTCTTCCCCACTACATATCACAGTTTCAGAGGCCCAGAAAAGCCAGGATAACAAAACTCACAAATTACCCCTTTTTGAAAAGTAGACATTCCAAGGTATTTGCTAAGAGGCATGGCAAGTATTTTGCAGATTTAATATAATGCCACTAGTTTTAGGAAAATTAAGAAAGAAAACAAAAATTTGTTTTTTACTTTCTTTTCTTTAAAAAGTTCTCACACATGTGGTATCCCTATACTCAGGAGAAGTAGCAGAATGTGTTTTGGGGTATAATTCCACATATACCCATGGCATGTGTGAAAAATATCCCATTGACAACTTTGTGTAGTAAAAAAAAAAAAAAAAACTTGTGGAAAAAAAAAAAGGTGCATGCACTCAACATGCCTCTAAGCAAATAGCTTGAGGTGACTTCTTTCTTAAAAGGGGTAATTTATGGGGTGTTTGAACTGTCCTGCAATTTTATGCTCAACATTTGAAGTTCCTGCCACACATCCACCCAGTCCAATGTTATCCATGTGATAACAGCAGAGCGGCTGCCAAGCCGCATCGGTTGTTATTACCAGAAAGCTGACCGTCCGCTCTAATAAATGGTACCGGTGTGATTCCTTAGCTACAGACATCAACCCGGTACAACCAATTCTTCAAGCCGACGTACAGGTACGTCGGTTTGCGGCAAGTTTTTTTTGTTTCCAAAAGTCACTATACATTCCATTACCATACAAAAATTACGCATATGGTTGCTATTGTTTTTAAAAGAGTAGCTACAGTTAATCCCATGTCACATGATGCTAAAAGATTACATCCAGGATCAGACATCTGTGCCTAACGCAGATAATCACTGGATGTGTGGATATATATATATATGCAAACATGCATCTCCTGTAATTGCTTCCTGGCCACAACTATTCGCATTCACTTGTGATCCCTGCCGCAAGAATGCGCTATTTGCCCATACCCATGTAAATGTTGCCTAGTAAGTAATTCTGTCAGCCACTGTAAGTTTTCTTTCTACTTAAGCCTAGTAAACACTATGAGTTTTTTTTTTTTTTGGTTCAACCTGCCAGAACACTCCGGTCAGTGCTGATCGGGAGGTGGTTGGCCGCTGGCTTTCCAGCATGCACATTAGACAGAAGCCAGCCTGTTGGACTGGCTGCCATACACATGGGCCAAATGTCAGCCGGTTTTAATTGTACCGTCCGATGTCGCCTGACATTCAGCCTGTGTATACTAGGCTTTAAAGTCCTACAGGTACTGCAAGACACCTGCTTATAGTTTTCTAAACCATATATCTATCTTCCTTAAGCCTCCCTGTTGATTTTCTTATCTTCTAGGCTAAGCTTCATCACCTGTCTGAATCCTATTTTATGAAAGATAAATAGCCCTCTAGTGCTCTTATTGGATAGACTCATGGCCATCAGAGACTTCAATCCCTAACAGCACCTCATGAAAAGCTGTTCTTGTAAAGCCAAATGCTACTCCACTGAAGACAAATCACTGGGTGAAACTTCTTCTATAAACCAACACTTCCAGCCAGGAATGCCGATCTCTTGTTTTCTCTAGAGCACTCACTGGTTCTATTTTCTGACCCAGACGTCGCAGTGATCCACAACCTTTGGCACCAGGGACTGGTTTGATGCAGCCAACTTTCCCAGGGACTGGGGGTGGGGGGGGGGGTAGATGTCGAGGGGTCAGGGGATGGGATATTCACAGAGTCTGTCCATGTCAGCCCCCTTTCAGACCACAACCCCCCTTTACAGCACAGTCACTCCCTTTATATCAGAGTCTTCAGTTCCCCTTCACATCACAGCCCCCCTTGACATTACAGTGCCCCTTTACAGTGCACTCTCCTTTACATCACAGTGCCCTATTAACCACTTGCCAACCGCCCCACTCAGATTTACCGCGGCAGGGCGGCTTGGCTGCGCATAATCACATAGATCTATGTGATTATGTGCATGTGGTCTCCCGCTGTGATTAGACACAGCGGGAGTCAGGCAGCGGGAGAAGTGATGGCAATCGCCGCCGGCCTCCTGCAATCGTCACAGAAACTGACAGAAGAACTGCCTGCTCATGTAAACAAAGCTGACGAGTCTTCTATCACACAGGCAGAGAGCGATCAGGAGTTTCAGTTAAGCTACAACCCCGATCTCTCTGTGCCTGTCACAGAGCCCTTTC
Source organism: Pelophylax lessonae (assembly GCF_965119305.1). Lineage (NCBI taxonomy): Eukaryota > Metazoa > Chordata > Amphibia > Anura > Ranidae > Pelophylax > Pelophylax lessonae. The sequence continues at coordinate 77,406,749 of NC_138769.1, read as the reverse complement.
CCCCCCCCCCACAGTCAGTAAGCATTATTAGGCATACATTAACCCCTTTGATCAACCCCAGTGTTAACCTCTTCCCTGCCAGTGTCATTTATACAGTAACAGTGCATATTATTTAGCACTGATTACTGTATTAATGTCACTGGTCCCCAAAAAGCATCAAAAATGTCAGTTAGGGGTGCAATCTGTCTGCTGCAATGTCGCACTCCCGCTAAAAATCGCTGATCGCTGCCATTACCAATAAAAACAAAAAAATAAAATAAAAAGTCCAAAAATCTATCCCGTAGTTTGTAAACGCCATAACTTTTGTGCAAAAAAAAACAATTAAAATATGCTTTTTGGGATATTTTTTAACCAAAAATATGTAGCAGAATACAATTTGGCCTAAACTGATAAAAAAAATGTGATTTTTTAAAAAAAAATTTGGGAATGTTTTACTGCAGAAAAGAGGTGATCAAATACCACCAAAAGAAAGCTCTATCTGTGGAAAAAAAGGACATCAATATTATTTGGGTACAGCGTCGCATGACCGCGCAATTGTTTGGTAAAGTAACGCAGTGTAGAATTGCAAAAAATGGCCTGGTCATTAAGGGGGTAAAACCTTCCGGAGCTGAAGTGGTTAATTTAAAGGAGACTGTTCTGTACTGTGATTTAAAGTGGGCATTGTGATATAAAGAGGATTGTTCTGTAAAGAGGCACTGTAATGATTACCTTTGTAGTGACTTTTACTGTGCAGTACCCTTGATATTACAGTGCCCCTAACAATCACAGCCTCCTTCAGCACATTATTAGCATATAAAGGTAATAGTCTAGCACCAATAAGTACTGTCAGCTAAACAGCAATGAATATACCATCAAGAAAAATAATTTAAAAAAAAAAGTGTCTCTAATTTAAGTTTAGGATCCTTGTACCCCTACTTCCAGCCTGCTTATCGTCTTATGAATCATTACCACGCTAGTGTTTGCTGTGCTCATCCCTCTTTAGGTGCTTAAAGCATAACTCCACTTTTGTTGAGAAAAAAACATTCCCCTCTGGGGGATCTCTGTACATTACAAGGATTGTAACAAACTTTCTTGCAGATTCCTACCTTTTGTTATCCTGGAGAAATCATTATTTGTTCCTCTGTGCTGAGTGGGTCAAATGGGAGTGGTTTCATAATTATCTATCAGCTGCGGCAGCTGCAGAGCACTAATGAGGGAATCTGCTGGGCCTGCATTCCTTTAGACCTGTTCCTATTGGGAGTATCTCACCAAAAATGACATTTTTGTTGCAGGGGATGCCAGAAATCTGATTTGTATCTTAGGCAGACTCCTGGGAAAATTGGTGAGCCAATCACACAAGCAGGAAATGATGTTTCTGGGGTGTGGTCAATACATTCTGTGTACAGAACAGCTCCAGGTAGCCATATTGCATTGCATTTTCAGAAAATTACAACAGCTGCAGATTGAAAAGGAAAGGTAGTTTTCAGTAACATTCAATTACAATATTATTTGTGTCACAATTGTATATGTTATATTGTTTTTTCTTTATTTGCTGTTTTTTGCCCCACAAAAGTGGAGTTACCCTTTAACCCACCTCTGGCCCCCCTGTCTGAAAACACCTAGAATGCTGGAACTATGCAGTGCAGTAAAGCCTAATTGACAAAACATGTAATTCATTATTTTTATATATGCATACCTGAATTTTTTTTATATCTACCTGAAGTTATGATTTAGGTATTATAGTTATTTACACAGACTCCTACCTTTGGCAGAGCAGAGGTTGTGATCAGTCCATGTGTCCTCTCTTGCTCCCCTTCATCCTCCCGACGATGTCATCCTATCAGCAGGGCAAAGGGTGGGAGGAGCTCTCCAGTCCAGTCTGCAGCTCCTCCCACCCCTGCCTGTTGGTTGGATGACATCCTTGGCAGGGCTGGTGGGTGGAGGTGCCTGGAAGAGGACACACGGTCATGGACGCACAGCTGGAAGTGAGCAGCAACCGCGGTCTGTGATAGCCCTGTGCAGGCCGCGACCGACTCCCCTTCTGCTGTATGGCCCGGTCATCAACAGGCCGCTAACCGCGACTGGTCCATGGCCCGGGGGTTGGGAACCCTGGCACTACAGGACACAGAAGGGGATTT